>NC_059523.1:9120909-9423939 GCF_905147795.1 Pieris rapae | reverse complement strand
TAGATCTAATTTATTAACAAAAAATAGCTCAGACGTCTTCCTCCGAACTTCTTCGAAGTCGGTCAATTAGACAAATATAGCAATTGAAAATAACAGAAAAGCTAGGAGGCTTTTGCGCGAAAGTTATCCTTCCGGCGTAAAGTAGGCCCCATGTTTGTGAGTCAAAGGATATCGTTTTAAAATGAAAAATAAAAGCCAAGTATAGTTTATTGTTACTTTTTGTCAATTATCTTGGAATCGAATCTTCTTATTAAAACATAACCATCGCTAAAGAGGAACATTTATAGATTGTTGATCAATAAGGTCGTCCGTTGTATCAACTGCGTAATTTGTTTTACGCAGTTAATACATTTTAAACTTGTATTAATGTGTTTTTTTGTAGAACTGGGTCCAAACAAACTTATGTTAAGCGATACCACCGTCCATGGACCTTTGCCAGAAGGTTCGCAGATGTGTTGCGAATGTATTGGAATTTAATACTATTTGTGTATGATTATCAGATTTAGACAATGTAAATACTTCTTAATGCTTCTCTGTTCATTCCTCGGAACCCAATAAGTTCTTTTTTGTTATATCAGGTTGAGAACAGTCTAATTTTCACCGAAATGAATTCAGTAGTTTTTGTGGTATCCACGCATTTCTGACGATGAGAACTAGGAGAAACTGTTCATGCTTGGTAACACAGAAGGCAAAAAATCATGTGGCCGTTCACCATTCAGCTGGACCAAGTGAAAGACTCATGGTCCTCAAAACTATGCACTATTATAAGAGAGGCGCACAGATAATAGATAGTCAGCTATAAATGTTTCCTTGCTGACCACGACGTTCAGACAGGAGCTTCTGATCAAATAAGGAGATATAGTTATAATAATTTAGCTTTATCCGCAGTTTACAGACATATAAAACTATAATACAAATTATTTTTTTTTAAATTTACATTCCCGGGAATTGAACTCGACACCTCGTGATCTATTGAATAACCAGATCGGATGGTCCTTACACTTCCGACATGACCGTAATCTCGTATTGACGGATGCGTCAATATACAATATTAATGTATGGTATTAAATGTTAAGTGGGAAAACGTCCTTGATTTTAAAACATAATTTCATGTCGGAACACAAGTCAAAGAGAGGTTCTGATAACTGATATCATTTTAATAAACCTTATTAAATTTAATTTCGTATTGTCTTGCATTTCTGTTTTTTAATTATTTTTCTATTATAGGCGGTTTTCTGACTATCAGCAGCCCATATTAGTAAGAACGTACTAAGAACTGCTTTTTAGGTTGACGTAATTTTTTTTTATAGTAGGGCTAAATTAGCGGGTGACTGAAACAAAGAAATTCAGTGTTGCTGACCTTTATGGGAATGGTTCTCTTGAAGCTGTACTTGTACGTAAATATTTGATTAATTATGACAAACTTTTTAGATCTGAGCGTCACATTTTTTGAATGTCATTCCTAATTAATTGTCACAATGTTTTCCGTCACCGTACGAGCGACTGTTAAATTCGTTCATAGAACATGTCCATTGGTGCACAGCCGAGTTGTGAACCTACCATCTGAGGGGTGAAATTCACTGGTTAAAGCAAGCTTAACGATGCAAGAGTGGCTTCATTTATTTTTAATTATCGCTCATTATCTTAATCAAATTAAATTCAACGGTGAACTTAGTTGCAAACATCTCAAACGCATTAAATTTTAATAATGTTTACATATATATTATTATATTCCTAGATGCAACAAAAAGTATATATTATGTAAAATGTACAATGAATATGTAAGAAAATGTATTAAGATATAATCCATATTAATTATCTGTGCTCATTGCTAATTGAGCTATGACGAACTTAAGATATCTGATCAACAAAAACTTGTATGTTACCGTTCGACACGTTATATTACTTATTTTTTATAAGACTATCTATATATATAGTAGTTAAAGTTAATAGGATAAAATAAAAACACTCTTTTATTAACTCGGTTCATTTTTATTATATAAGTTTAAGAGGAATGAATCAAATCAATTGCTTTTGTAACAGTTTTCCAAAGGTGACCTCAATCTAATATATCGATATTCGATACGAATTAAATAATTTAATAAATTTTACATAATATCAGAAGCACAGAGTTTTAATTAGTAAAAATGTTTGAAGAAACTTTTCATTTGACTTAAATTAATATAATCTTTTGTGAACAAAACTTAATTTATAGACCCTTAAAGTCACTGTGGGAGAAGCCTCGGCCATGTTTACAAATAATTTATTCTCTGAGAACTGGCTATTATTTTCAAGCATTGATATCCTTCATTTAACGAATTACTTCTTATAACAAGGTTTTTTCCAAAGAAATACGATCTTGTCTTTCATAAAAAAATCATTTAAAAACATTTTCATTTAATTTCATTTATAGGTCAGCCATAATAGGCAACTACCGCAGCCCATAGACACCCATTTTGTTATAATAATAATTTAATTGCAAGAATATGGTATAAAAATGTTGTATGGTAGTACCATCGAAAGTTCGCAAATTCTGTCACACATAATGGCATGCAAATTTATATATAAGTTATATGCATTATGAGTCACATCAATAAGTCAATTCCTATATTATTTGTAGTGATAAAATATAACACATTATTGTTAGTTAGATGCAATCTGGCTTTCTGACCTTCAAAATGTCTCTTAGTAATAAAAAAAACGTTCTCATACACAGTTTTTCATTTGTAAGTCGTATCTGCTGGAGAAGACTTCTACTGAGAGACCATTCAATAATTCTATTTTGCAATAGGTAATCCCTAGTAAACTTTGGTATATTTACAGCCAAGAGGCTGTGAAATATTTAACGAGAGCCTAAAGACGCCCCAATATTACCATACATAAAAAAATGAAAATTCAAAATCATTTATTGATGTAAGTAACACATATGAACGTTAATAAAGTAATAAATATTAAATTATAAATACTTCTAATTTTACATTTACTGCCAGTTCTCAAATAAAGGGCATAGAACTAACGAGAAGAACTAGCAATAAACTCTCCTCCGCTCTTTTAAAGCGCCAAGATTTTTGTTTTGCACAATTTTTGTTAGGAGCTACCATTATACATACATTTAAATCAATTTAAACCATAAAATCTATTTTGGCTGCAACACATACATAATGTATAGCGAATTGTTGTTCACTGAATCATTTCCAAGGTACAAATTAATAGTTGAGTTATTACCATTCTAGCTTAAGCCTACGTTTCAATAGATACAAATTGTCTTTGTAAAACATCTAACCAAAACATACACTAAGGCAATCCTAGGAAGATACACCGGAAGCTCCAACATCGCGGATGTAGGCGCCATCCCCAATCACAACTTTAAGAGACTCTGATATTTAAAAATAATGAAAAATAGTTAATTAACCAATATTGAAAAGTAACAGGTTTTTCTACATAGCCTTAAATATATGCGTAGTTTAACATATAAAGGTTATGTGTTGTTAAAGGCAAATATTTATACAAATGCGATAACGACGTCCTTCGTTCCACAACTGGCGTTTAAGGCAATTTCTGCCGCGCATCATCACGATGTAGAACCAGCTGCCCACAGAAGTATTTCCGAACAAATTCGACTAACCATCCGTCCAATTCTTTTAGTCAGGCAATTGCGAGCCTTCTGGCAAATTAAGTTCATGAGGTCAATAAGTGTAATAAGTGAAACTTCTTTGTAAATTAATTATTACTAAGGTAAAAGCCCCGATAGATGATCATGTACATATATATATATATATATATATATATATATTTACTGTTTGCACTCTGTATCCGTGCTAATGTTAATAAATATAAATAAAAAAATAATATTTTTTTTTAGTTTAATGTACAAGATACTATGAGACTGAACTGCCATCTGAAGTTCAAATATGTAACCACAAAACGAATACCAATCGCGTGTATTTATTCTCGATCTTCCTTTCTCACTCTCTCTCAATCGTTCTCAATCGCTCTCTCCCCTTTTTTCGACAAAAACTTTGCACATATTCGTGATGCTCCGTAAAAATGTTACCCTCATGCGCCTAAAGAAGTTCGCTGAAAATTTGGTGGTCACAAAATCATTTCCCGACGGGCCACCGACACTTGAACATACGTACACAACAACCTACTATGGGCACAGCTTGTCTATGGCCATACATGCCGAATAGTAAACCAAGGAGGTTTCGTGTTTGAAGACGGTTCACGGGCTTTGTCTATCTCTCTAGAGGAAATCAAAGTGACAGACTAATTACGAATAAAATCGATAGAAGATAAAGCCTTAAGGCCGATTACAATCTCGGGCGTAATTCTCAACTTTTTAGTATAATCGAGATGACATTTACAGAACGAACCAAACTAGAAATAATTGCTGTTTTAAGAGAAGCTCCATTTCAAGATTAAATGTGAATTACGAAGTAAATTGATGCGGTATTATAATTTGATTTATTCATAACGTTTTACTAGTAAGGTTGCTCTGGGGATCGAATTGTGATTTTAATTGTTTCGAGACATACATTGTTTATGGTATCACGGAATATTCTTCACCTGCATCATGACCTCGGCCATTTTTAAGTCACACCGTACTTTAGAATACTCGGCTAGCTTCGGCTTCGTATAGCGCCGTCTCTGTCAGCCTTGTAGTAGATACCGACTGTTAGTCTTTCGTGTGTTGGAGTTAGTGTGTCCTTTTTGGAAGTTAAAGATTCATCATCAGATATCAAAATTAACGTCCTTAAGCTTTTTGTATGTGCACATAAGAATCATACATATCTTAAAAAAGCACATATCTCTTTCTTATCTAACCCTTTGATAGCTTTCGCATAGGAGATAAATAACAGGAGGCAAAGCGGCAGGAGGCTCATCTGTGTTAACTTATAAGGATACTCTCAATGCCAGAAGAAACGAGTGTACGACGGGCGGCCTGTCTCTTTGCTGTCTTTTAGCTGGATGAGCTCGCTTACAAATGATATGCACTAAGCAAAATCAGAATGCTTAGATTAAATTTATTTTTTGCAAGCAAATAGCGTAAATAAATAAATCTATTTAAAATACCACATCCATAATTCGCACTTACCATCAACACTCCTTCCGCATTCTTATTCAGAGCACTGAATATCGTTTTATTCATTTAACTTTTAAGCCCAAATAAGTGTTAATTAACATTTTAACTTGGCTATTAACCATGTTTAAAAATGGCTACCGTATTAAGAATGAAATTCTCCCGAATGCATGACATTCTAACAATTATCGAGAGAAAGTTAGCTGGACGGTTTTGTGATTAAATTGTTGCTATGAATTTTGTTAATTAAATTGCAAATTACTTCGAAAACTGAATTTATTAATAGGAAGGTCCATCCAATCGGATGCAACGTCTTTTATATTTATCGGTTATGGTTATTTTTCGTCTAATTTTTACTTTACTTCATTATCACTTATAGTCAATAAATACTTATAGTACCAAGCTAATGTATTCGTAAAATGAAAATATTCGTAATTTTTCCCCGTATTTAATTATTGATATAAATATTACTGTAACTCTTGATATTATAATTCGTATGAAGGTGATTAATTTTACCAGAAAGGAATTTCTAAGAAAACGAGAGGAAACCATAACTGGCAATTTGAACAGCAACGCACTCGCGAGCCCTCTGGCATTGAGAGTGTCCATGGGCGGCGGTGTCACTTAGCTTCGGATGACTCCCTGCCCGTCTGCCTCCTGAAACATAAAAGAAATACTTTTAATTGTTTCACCTGCCCTAGCGAATTTCATTGCGTCTTCATATGTTTTTTTTTTATTTAGCCCTTTTAGTACCTACTACCAACATATGGAACATATTGCTATGTTACCCATGGAGACTGCAATTTTCCGAAAAAAAAAACCCTAGTACTAATTGTTTTTTATTATTTATACACTAGACAAAACCTTCCGAAGTTTAAATAAATGGAGATATCTGTTATAATGACGTAGATTATTGTCAAAAAATGTTTGTATGGAAAATGCGTCAGTGGCACTACCAAAAGAAAGAAATAAAGTTATTAAGTTCATTTGTTTTCAATCTTTCCAAGTATTTTAAATATACAGTTTAAAATCTTATATCAATCTTTTCTTTACTACTTTACTTTACTTTACTTTACTTTACTTTACTTTACTTTACTTTACTTTACTTTACTAACCACCTAAAATAGCACTTTTGAACGTTAAATAAAATATAAAGGTGATTGTAATTTCCCCTTCCAAAAGGTAGTTTCGTGTGGGAAACGAATGATGAAAAGAATGGGCTAGAAACTCGACACTTAATCTTTTAAAATAGCATTTACAATATTTGTATACATTCGTTAAATAATTATATGTGAAGACAATGTAATCCTAGAATAAAACTACTACTTACTATACTATTTTGTCTATTATTGTATTGTTAGTATACATGTTCCTCACATATTTACAAATATCGAAACGGTAAAATATTATACACTAAAGAGTGATAAAAAACAATAAAACGGATTGTGAGATAAACATAATATACTGCGTTTGAGGTACAACACAAAAAAACAAAAAAATGTAAAATTAGATCTGCAATCAATTGATTTTGTCAAGGCTCTATGATTGTACCATGGAACAGGACCAGCATGACCAACATGTAACGTCCTCCTCACCCAAACCCAAATTTCTCAAGGCTTATTTTCTTCGTTATACATACATCTAGTACAATACATACACAGGTAGTATTTTGTTAAAAACATATTGTTATATATTTATTGGGTCATATTCAGTTTCCAGTGACATTTACAACATACTGAATCACTTAACGTATTTCGTTTGCAAGAATGTAGGCGTTAATGTCTTATTTAACATGTAAATTGTATCGTTTACTTATTACAAGTTATTTCTGGTATTTATTATATAGAGCGCTCATATGTGTTAAACAAAATAAAATTTCGAATCGTTGTACGCCAGTGATACCGTCGTATACTTATGTGACAAAAAACCCTTGCACACAGGGTAATATCGTGAATGGCACCCAAAAAACGCACAGAAGACCACTGACCCAAAATGATAACGGACCCTGTGCTCCTGGGTTCAACTTCCCGTAAGATAAATTTCTGCGTCTAAATAAAAAAACATGTGCCGAAAAAACTAACTTGCTGATAAGCATTAAGCATACGCGCTCTATTAGATCGATTATGTAGGTATGTGTTAGATATTTAATTAAAATATGCAATTATGTTGTGTATATTTTGCATAGTATACGCTAATTTGTAAGCGATAAGGTTATAATTTTTGTATGTATGCTTTTATATGCTTTAAAGGAAAAAGTTAAAAAATATAGGATTTAAAGTCACAGTGGGGCACTGAGGCTATCCCATAGATTGCCTGCTCTCCCTCTCTTCCTTTCTTTAAACCTCAACTTCTACTCTTTGTGAAACATGTCTACATCGTACCCGTAATATTCGTACTAAGTGAACTAACTAAAATTGTCGTTATATGTGTCCTTTTTCATTGTTTCACATGCTTTAATTAAAAAATCATTTTATAGGTGACACAATGTACACTTATGACGTCAAAAAAGAAATATATTAAAAGCTTCTAATTTTACATTTACTGCCAGTTCTCAAATCAAGGCCGGAACGGAAGAGAAGAACTGGCAATAAACTCTCCGCCACTCTTTTTAGTCGACCAGTTTTTTTTTGTTTTACACAACAACGAACATTTTTTTTTGTACATATTGATGTTCTTTAATGTTGTGGAACATTTTATTTCTATCATCAATCGTTTATGCTACTACGCTTATCGCTCTATTGGTCTGCTCTTTTTATTTTTTAGAACAGTCCATTCGGTTACTGTTAGACCATATGTCATCTGTATCTGCATACTTGCCCTGCCCATCTCCATTTAAATTGTAGGTAACGGCGGATCCAGGGGGGGGGGGTCATGACCCCCTGAGCTGGTTCCAGGACTTAGGTGGAACATAATTATTTTTAGTTAATTTAATATAATACATAACTTTGTATGATGACAAACGTATAAGTTCTTGGCTTGACCACGACTACGTGGCACCCTCCTGGTGCCAAAGTTGGATCCGCCCTTGGTTGTAGGGCATTCTGCGCAGCAGCATGATGCTGACCATAACATAACACTATAAACTGGAATAAGTCCTATCATAAAGTATACATACCAGTCCTATCTTATAAGAGTAAAAATAAATCAAACGATAAAAGACAGCAAATGTCGCTCGTACGGGAAGTGAATCGTTGAATCCGGGATAGACCGAGAGGTAACTCTCTTTAATTGCGTTAAACTTGGGATAATTCAACATGGCTGTACTTGTTGTATATTGCACTCGTATATAATAAAATATGTGTTTAATATGTACTATGTTTCATTGTTAATGTAATAAATAATCATTCTATTGCAGATAAAACATATAAATATTACATTACTGTGTGTGCGTTGGTTTTCTCTGTATTCTACGGGGCAGCGATTCCGCGGGGCAGAGCTCCTACCAGCTGCTGTGACTAACGTTTGTGACCGAATTATTAGACCGAATAAAGTATCACAGACCTAGTACTATGATTGAACCTTACGAAGACTATGATTGATCAAATACCGAATATAATAAATAATTCTTATAAGTAATAGAACCAATTTGAAAAAAAAAATATTATCGTTTTGTAGAATATTAAGAATTTTTGGTTTCTTTCCCTTCCCCTTAATCTGCAACTCTATGCTTGACATACATATTTACATGTATATACTAATCTATCGCCAGAGAACTTGACGTTATGCAAGAATTCACCAATTATTATCTTTATAATTATAATTCAATAAATTAGGTTATGTTATTATTAATATATAAAAGAGAATTCGGTTGGGTAGTTTTAGAGTTATTATAGTTTCTGGCTTACATAAAATATAAATAAATCTTAAATATATAAATATTTATTATGAACAATAAAAATATCAAATGAAAATTTCCTTATGATGTCTGAGAGTTGTATAAGGCGTATCGTAAAATAAATATAATACCAACATTTTAATAAATAAACAATAAAGTAACATTTGTTTGTACACTAACCTCGTAAACTTATTACAAATTGCTAAATTAATATCTTATCAAATGTCCCTGTAAATAAATCGCTTGTATTTATCGTCCAACTCCTGGACTATAAATGTAAAGTGCCGACGGTATAATTAATTGGATGGGCTTATGCAATACTTCAAACATCCCAGATTTTACTCTTCATAATGGTAATTTATTAATGGTTATACTTTGTTCGTACTATTAGAGATTGGGTCAGCAGTAGCCACAAAAAACACCTTAAGTCGTTCAAACCCCACTGTGACTCCGGGGTCGCTATCGCAATTCGCAGTCTACCGAGACCTCAACGGCAGTATACACTTCTTAGGCAGTTTGACATTGACATAATATCTTCTCCTATTTACAAATACTTATTTAAATAAATAAATAAGTATTTGTGTGTTTATCGTAAACCGTTGAGTCTTCATAATTTCTTCATAATTTTAGCAGAACTACTTTTTATTTAATTCGACCAGACATAAGCATCTAAACATGATAAAAGAAGTAAAAAAAACACAGCGGTTTAAAAATCCATGCAACTTCATCGCTAATCCAAATGGTTAGTTATTAGTGGGCAGCTGTAGCCGTAAATTAGATTTATACAATCGTATTTAATATTTATTGGTACATAAGTGAATAATACTCTCCACGATGAACCAGTACTGAGGACCGTCGTATGCGCACTGTATTTAATGTCAAGGTAGAGCAAGGTTGTACTTGGATTGCACTCCGTCACCATGACTTAATGATCTATAGGACATTTCCATTTAATTATGAAATCAGAAGTATTCTACACAGTATTTATTCATGCAACATATTTTTACATAGTAGATCAATCAGATTGGGTTTAAAAATATCTTTTATATTAATAGAAATAAATAATTATGATAAAAATGCAGCTATGACATTATCTGACTAGTAGTATTACTATATAATATAATTAATGACGATTACGATACCAATGATAAGTTATAATTATTACTAGTTCGCGACATCAAAAAAATCAGAAAGGCCGGCTACGCACTCGCCAATCTAAGAGTGTCAACCTACAGTAGTGTTATATCAGACGATTTATAAAAATATAGCACTACGTATACACTTCCTGAAATGCATACATTTTTTTTGGAACTAAATTGTGACCAGGTTTCCTATAACATTTTAAAAGTATAGTCACCCTACGATTGTTAAAAAGATCAATTTGGTGTACATGTTTTTGTACATTCCACGCAGTAATGTCGTTTAATGTATTCATTTGTTTTTGTGAAATTGATCTGATTGATTTATGGGTTCATTAATATTAATCACAAAAATGTTATTAACATTAAGATATTACTATAACTAAAGCCTGTAGCTTTAATTGCGGAAAATGAGTGCACCTACCTACCTAGTCTGTCCTTTGTCACAGGACAAAACAAATATTCAAATAATCATTTAAAAAAATAAGGAAATTATACGTAAAAAAGTGCGTGCGTACAAAGTGCACACCCAAAAGAGAAACTTCTTTGTAAATTAATTATTGCTAAGGTAAGAGTATATGTAGATGTGTTTGTATCTATATTCACACTGGTTACATACTGTATACATGCTAATGATAACATAAATAAATAAAAAGTCCGTTCTAATGTGTAACTTCTAAACGAATCATCAACCAATAGCGTGTATTTTCTCTCTCTCTCTCCCACCTCTCGCTCCATGGCACTGTGCGTGTTGCGACGGTCACTCTATCTCACTCTCTATTCAGAAATATCGGCTTGCTTGCTCCCTACTCTCGCTCCATGGCTATTTGTTTCATGCTACGTTAATTCTTTCTCACTCTCTCTCTCAATCAGTCTCAATCGCTCTCTAACTTTTCTTGAAAACGCTGCGTAAATATACGAAGACATCTTCGTGACGCCAATATTATTATTGCGTTTCACCCTACAAAACCTTTAAAATCCTACTTGTTACATACTATTTTAATGTTAACTCAGTTTAATATGTCTAAATAAATTATTATTGTTTAAGTCGAATCTTTCGTGTGCTCATCGTTGTATGGTCCCAGGTTCAAAATTTGATGAAAAATACTCGATGGGCAACTCCATAGAGACCTGTCATCGAGTCGTTTTACCAACTTTGCTGTGTTATTTCTTATTACCTTCATTATGATATTTCTATATAATTGCTCTTTTAGTAATTTCGTGGAAGCTAAGCGGAACCATGCCGCTATTTCGATACATATGCGGCGATATTGCGGGCTACTAGATTGTGACAAAGGCTTGGGTTGCAAGGCTTTGGTTTGCGCTGCGCCTTCTTAAGTTATACAATCACACATTTTCATAAGTATTAGATTGTCCTTTTTATAATATATCTGCTGTTTGAGAGCAAAAATGAAATATAACTACCGCAGCTCATTATTTCTGGATTTCGAGAAAGTAAGATTTTTTTAAAACTGAAGATTAGTATCTCCTTGCAAAGTCAGAACAGAATAAAACACGTAAAAATGCCGCCAGATTTACTTTCTAGTGATTGTAATAATTTAACATTATAAATAGTAAAACAGAGAATCTTTCAGTAAAGTAACAAATATTGTAATAAATGAAATATTTACATCATTATAAATCACGCGTCAAGAGATAACGCAACATGTTAAGCAAAGTGTGGCGATGTTGCCAAAACATAATTATTGGATATCCTATGAAACAACAAATAAACTTTCTAGGTTTGTCAGGAAAGTGAAATTGTCTGTAAACTGGGCGTGTGCACGCGAAGGCTGGGCCGAATTTATTTATAATATTAATATCAACAACAACAATATTTAATAGCAGAATATTTAAAACGACAATATTTAATAGCAGGATGTTAAAATAACTCACCAACTCTTCACGAGTCTGTCTGGACACAACCAAATTTTAAGGGTAGGGAATTGAACTAGTATCGAGTTACCTTTGGTGTGCCGCAGGTCAGGGTTCTTGGTCCCACATTGTTCCTTTTTTATATTAATGAATTATACTGAATGAACCTAAGAAAAAAATGTTAAAATTGATGACGCAGCCTTGTTGTTTTGTGTTGTCAGGATTGGTTTGAGGCGTTTCAATATGCTCAGCTGAGTCTGAATTTGGTGTCTGATTGGCTATATAGCAGTTCTCTAGCGTTTAACTCTGAAAAGACCAAATTGAGACCAAAAAATGACCTTCACAAATACGAAGCGTGAAATTCCTTCTGTTCTTTCACTGGGTGGCAGTGAGTGAGAATCAAGCCGATCGTTACGTTAGAGATTGAACATTCGATTCGCTGATTTTGGTCAAAAGGAAAAATAGGAACACCGGAGATGATCATTCTTCCATATGGGATCGGACTTGAGCCTAAAAATCTAAACATTTTACACAATTCTATTAATTATATTTTCTTCACAATTTTTATACCATACCTATTATTAATTGAAGTGAAACTTCTTAAGGCGCATGAGGCAATTTTTTTGACGGATGAAACGTCACGGAGAAGCTTTTTTGTCGAAGACGTGTATTTTGTACGCATGCTTTTTTATGTATTATTTATTCCACATCATTATTATATAAAAATACATACATATAAAATAATAATATTTTGGAATATATGTAATTTAAATCGGCATCCCTACTCATACCCTAATAGTTACTACTAATTCGATAAAAAATGATATAATAATAATAAAAGCCACACTAATTATCCAACATAAAAAAAACATTAAAAAATATTTCTATCTATAATATCTAATATGCAACTTTAGTGAACTCAGCCAGTGTACAAACAATTAGGTTTACCTCGAGAGAAGTTCCGTTTATATTTTTTTTATTATATCTCACTTATTGTTTGACATTGTCTGGCATGTACTCATTATTATATTTTTCGCATACAATTACCGGTTTCCTTGTAAAATAGTATTTTAAAAACGTTAGTAATGGTCTCTTGTATGTACTTTAAGAAATAAAACAATATTCTAAAGAAAGTAAACGTCTATATTTTGTGCGATTGTTTAGGGTCCTGGCATCTCATCCTTCGGCTGACAGTTGGGGCATTGCCCATAGACTACGGCTACCACCATAAGAGCCAATACGAGGGCACACTAAAACAAAACACAGTTATCGGCGATAAAAATCTGTAATCTCTCTCTTATGAAAAACTACTTCACAGATTTCAAAATGAAGTAAATCCAGCGGTTTATCGTGGAATGTAGATTTTACTGAGCAGAGATGGTCTTAGAAAAGCATTTGAGTCTCAATCCGGTAAAGGTAAAGGAAAATATCGTGTGAAAACGGACATATTTTAACGTCAAAATGTACATGACTATGTTTAAAACAAACTAAATAGCTTTTCAATTATTTTTAAAACTGGTGTAAGTTAAAATCTTAAAATAGGATAATGGCAGTTGAACTATCATGTTCATACAAAGATCTATCTGAATACACCGATCCCACCCACCATAGATAGCTTGTATCGACAGATACTTATCGCAATCCGTCGATAGATCATTGGCACACTTTTATTAATATTTAGATGAAGATCTCTATCTCAGATGTTCAAAAATGGATTGAGATAAGTTATTGGGTTTGGGCGTAAGTGCCTCTAGATTATTGCTGAGCGTTAACATAAACGATAGGTTTAAAAAAATAGGTTGAAATCTATCAATTTCTAATATATACTTTAATTTTTACGAATCAGCCAAAATTGCTAATAACTAATAATATTTTGGTCAATTTGGAATACAATAAATAACTATAAAGAACTTACACAAAAAGGTTACACAATTGTACGACAATATAATAATAAAATTACCTACAACTTTTAAACACGATACCTATATTATTTTAATAACTTTGAATGCAGACTTATGCCGTTCATCCGAAACAATTATTGTTTTCAGAATCAAACTACTGCTAAAAGAAATATAAAACTAATATTTAAAAATTTACCACAATCAAGTTTTTCATCTTGCGTATTTCAATTCTCAATGTATAATGTGCGTGGCTGGAAGTTTCAATATTAATATCGTAATGATTATGCATAGGAAATCGAGTATGACGAACAACCATAAAAATAAATTAAAATTAAAATTGTATTTTCAATTATTTTCGTTAGTATATAGAGAAATATTACTTACGGTTTGTGACTTTAAAGATCAGTCAGTCAGTCATATTAAGGTTTATCATTAGGCCGTACTATAAGGATTGTGGAAAATATCGGATGACTTGTTTGGCAAATAAATGAGCATTAATGCGCTGATAAAGAGGTAATCGCCGAATCCTAATTTGAAGCTAAAGATAAACTGTATTAATGAAATGGTGTCGAAAAATTGTTGACGGCTATAATTGCTCTCTACGGCAACTTGATTGAAATATGAAATCAAATTTTAACTAAAACAGTAATTTTTTCTATGTTCCTACGAATTTGCATGCTCGGCATTTTTGACCAAGAGATTTGAAAAAAAAATATGTATGTATTGTGTGGTAAGGAGGTATGGTAAGTTTCTGGAGTCTCTTTGTATTTTAAAATTATTTTCAGGGAAGAGGTTAAAGATATTAATAATAGTAATAATATCGTATCTTTCTCTCTCGCGACTCCAGCATTTATTACAAAATGGGCTTCTGTAGCTCCGAAAGTGTATAAAGTTATAGTCACTAAAAAATACATTTATTAAAAAAAACAATTAAACGCCTTGATCAGTCCGAAATCGTTGTTTTTGCAGATTTTTTTAATTTACCAATTTTCATATGTACAGATAAAGTTAAAAGAATTCATTGCTCTTACTGTTATTTTTACTAAGCTAGTAAACTAGCCTGCGAACCAACTTAAAGAGTACCAAGAGTTTTTTACGCCGGCTTTTTCTCATGGCCTGTCTTCTTTGCCGATGAGTAGGGATGCCTACGGGTTCAAATTTAAATCCGTGGACTATGTGATACCTGTCTACCTTATGTTCCATAATAAACGCATTTATTTTTTTTAGCGTCAAAATCATTTCTTTTTTCGTTATATCGTACCGCACTTATATTATTTATTTTTAGTACCAGCGGTAAAAGCTTTAGCAACAAACAAATAACGAATGATTGCTAAGATGATTAATTCGTATGAATTGCTTCTTGGTATTTGTGAAAATAAATATTGCTTCAACAATGATGGGTATATAAAACACAAAAAAACTAAATGCACATAATATATTCATTACAATAATAATTCCATTTATATAATTTTATAATGTTCTTATATCTATTAAAGCTGGCGTAGATTTAGTTTGGTTTCACCGCAATTCGCTAAATTCATCTACATTACAACAAATCCACTTTAGACATGATTTTAAATGCCTTGAAAAAAATATATAAATAAAAAATAATTCAATTTGAATAATTATGAAATGCAAAATAAATATCGCATAATTAATTACGAAATTTAAAATCATGCTAAAGCTCATCCATGGCCGTATTCGAAAATGTAAATTTGAACTAGAATGAAGAATGTCACAATTTATATTTTAATCGTTGACAGCTTTCTTCCAGTACATTTTAAAATACGGACTCAAATTGTCAATTTAATTAAATAACAACCATTTTTTTATGCCGTTTAAATCTTTTTAAAAGATCAAAATGAACTAAACACGATAAAAACACTAAATATTCTAAATTTTAAAAATTAAAATTCGCATAGTTAGCTTATGACAGCTCAGACGCAACGATTTTCCTTACAATTTGTATAGGTTGCGGAGGAATAGTTAGGTTCGGTCCTTCACTCGGTTCCTAATTTGGTTTTATACCCCTACGCCCGAACCCAATAATTAATCCACAATGATTTACATAGTAGATTGTATGCAATCTGTAATCAGACCACGACAGTCGATCGATCTACTAACCAAACCGTACTATCCATTTTTGGCGACGGATATTATGAAATCTCTTGGCTCTTTACTTAGTTGATAATCAATATAAAGTAAATAAAACCGTACAAATAATATTACACTTAACAAAAAATATGTTTTAAACATGTCTTTGCTTAAAACATATCAAATAGCTTTATATTATTTTTAAAACTGGTTTATTTAAATTAAAATCTTAAGATAGACTACACAGTTGAACATTCATTTTCATACAAAGGTCTATCCACATAAACCGATCCGACCTATTATGGATAGCTTGTATCGACAGTTTTTACAATCCGTCGATTGGTTATTAGCACACTTTCATCAATATTTGATTTAAGATGTCTTTCTCAGCTGGTAAAAATGGATTGAGATATATTATTGGGTTTGGGCGTAAACGAGCAACATTACTAACCTTGGTCTAATTATAGATGTAAATATAGATATATTTATATTTCTGTGCCCACCTAATATTTTAATATTAGGTGGGCAAAGAAACGATCATGAAATTACCATGAGGAACTGAAGTTAATAGATTCTTGTTTCTTAACAAAGACTCGCCTATAATATCTTCTTTTTAATTAAAGTAATAAGTAAGTTAATAGTACTTAATTAAATTGACAAATTATGATCATAAACTTCCATAACACACATACACATACATTACACATAAAATTTTAGCATATGGTAACATTTACTTAGTAATGGGAAATTGTTGAAATGAATAAAATGAATTGAGTTTGATATGAAATATGATGATGGCGCCACTATGCACTGAGTCGTTAAATAGATATCTTTTCAGTTTAACCGACTTCCTTATAATACTAATACTATTTGACAGTAAATTAATAATGTGTAGAAAACATGGATATAAAAACTGTTCTGAAAAATTACTTGTAAATAAATGTATTAAAAAGACGATAAGTAAAATATTTATTTTTTTACGTAATCCTATTATTATCATAGAATTAAACAGTTTTTTGATCAAATAACAATATTAAATAAAGACAATTAACACAGCTTGACATTAGCCATCTTGCCTAGGGAAGCGTTTTCACGTGTTCTTGAAATTATGATTACCTTGAACTAAAAATAACAATTAGTGCAGGTTCTTAGTAAATAAAATAGTCTGGAATTGATTTGTAAATCTTATCAAAAAGCCCATTTAGATTTCTAGTATTTACGCATTAGTGGTTTAATCTTTTTGCAAGTAGCGCCATCTCACATTCGACAGAAGAACTAATAAAACTAGATAGAGTGTCAACTGTCATATAATTAGGATACCAGTTGCCAACCTATCCTTGGACAAATAAAGAACAGTACTGACACTCAATAATGTAAATTAAATAACGATGAATGAGTATTCTCGCGTTTACATTTAAAACGTCTTTAACATTAATAACACACTTAAATATCTATAGCGATAATAAACTTAACAACAAAACCCGTTTGCTTAAATAATAACTTACAAACTATAATTATTTTGTAATATCTTAATGCAATTAAGATGTTTCAATAGAATTAGAATGATTTTGTCACAACTACTTCTTGGGCCGTGGCGTTCATACAGGTAATGGTCATCAACACCAAAACAACTTTAAGGTGCTACCAGCAAGGCAGTCTGCCTTCTTAGATTAGAGGAGTTGGGAGTAGCAGCAAGAGAATTTTAATTATTATACCGGCGATTGTCCAAATGTCGACCTGTGCTACGCGTGATAGGCTACCGATGAATAATGAATTAATGACCCATTAAAAAAATATAATTGTCTTGTATAGTAATATTATTAAAAATTATAATTATTATATTACACTAATGTGTGTCATTTGTAATTCGAAGATATTTTTTGTTATATATAACATGAGATTTATATTATTTTTAGCACACGACAAAACCTGTGACAATGTACCATTCTAAAACTAAATAAACTCTGAGATGACAATATTTTCAAGTGTAATGAGATCAAAAAAACATTTACATTTAGCGGACGAAAGCCTTATTTGACGCATAACAAGCATTTAATTCTAATTACATTTAATTCGGATACACTACCAATATATTTATAAACATCATATACGTATAATAAAATATAAACATTTCAAAATAGGTTTTTTGAAAGTTTGTGAATCTATTGAAAACATAATTTAAATTATTGGTAAAAATATCGGTGAGCTTTTTCTTTAGACAAACTTTTGCAGTAAAATTTGTAAAAAAGTATAAAAGAATATTAAACATAATATTTGTATGAAAAATCTTACTTCGCACGCTCAAAGAAGATTACGTATTTAATCATTTAATACCTTTGCAAAAGGAAGGTAGGATAGGATAGCTAGGGAATAAAGATTAAGAGTTGTGAAGGAAGCTTCTTGCGACTTCCTCTATCTAACTAATGACGGACCTTAGGCCCCAGTGACTATATTCAATGGAATCTCGGTGTTCGCATTACAACTCTGCTCGCTGTTTTGCCAATCCTGTAAGGTTGTTTCGGAAAAACCTTCAGCTAAAACTAGCTTAAGCGTCTCCTGCAAAACCCATCCTTCGGTTAACATGGAATCTCGTAGTTTGCCATAACCCCTTTACAGCTAGCTCATCTCGGGCTGTTTTGGCAAGCCAACGCAAGAGCGTACTCCTACGATCTCTCTCTACTACTCCTCCTACTCCTCCTACGATACTCGGCCTTGGCCGTCGCGGGGTGGTCAATCGCCTGAAAGGCAGGACTAAGGTCTAAAAATTGTATATATCGTTAGAGGTAGGAATTAACTTCGGTAGAGCGTTTCAGGTTATGACGTCATCGCTTGCAGTAAGAGCAGATTAAACCATCAATAATTGTATTTACAGAATGAAACTTAACATAATTTACATGCTTATTCAAGATCAAAGATTCACCGACTTTCAAAAGATTGGGACGTTGTTTTAATTTGCACTATATTTACAAAAAGCTTGATCAATAGGTTTTCTAAAATAATTTGTAAGTGACATTAACAAAATATTACATTAAAATAAAATTTATTTTAATTTTTGTATTGGACACGCTTATACTTATAACACAGAACTTAGATTTCCCATACACATTAATACAAGTATTTATCTATTCAATTTAATATTTTGTCAAAATCATGGTACAAATATAGAGATTACATTTTGAGTGTGTTTTGCAATATATAATTTAAAAAATGCAAAAAAAAATCAGTCGAATCCTAACGTTAAGTGTAGAGTCAACATATATATATGTGTTCACAGCATGAGGCCTTCAAAATAATATTTGCTCAAGATAAATTTCACATAGATTTTCTATAAAATATATGTTTCGTCCAGTTTATATATAAACAGTATTTGAAATGGACGACATTTTAGTAATGGCTTAAATATTGTTTAATTTCTTTGAAACCTTTTTTTTTCATATTACTGTGTTATTTGTTACAGTCGTTTCAATGGCATTGTCTTTATAGAGGTGAGACTGAGAAACAAAAGACGTATAGTGACGGGTATCAATGCGTCAGAGATGCTGTTGAGAGTAGACCAATCATAATCCATGGCTTGGTTTCGTCTTTTGCTTCACATTCTCGCCCTTAAAAGAACTCTTATAATTGTTACTTTTGTGTTTTGACCAAATTATTTTGTGTTAAGTGTTGGTCAATATTTAATTAAAATCACCAAAACTATTATACAGTACAGTAACTAATTTTTTTTACAAATATTTCATTTATATTACTGTTTGGAAAATAGCTTAGCAAAACGCGTAGGAACAAAAGATTTTGGAAAATATATGATATTATATTGTAACTTGGTCAGATTTTGCGTTCGAAAAGCTCACTTCTTTTGAGGTGTGGAAATTTAAAAAGCGTCGTAATTCAAGGCAAAATAACTGGCATAATAAATTACCTTTAAAAATAATTCACAGAACACATATTGTAACATAATATGACCCCTTTTTAATAATTATTCTGAAAAAGAAATGCCCAAATAATCTCGGCATTTAAACTGGTATGGAGTTTTCTAGGTTTCTAGAAAAAATATACTCTAGCAAAACTAGCATGTAGGGTGGAAACAGAAGATTCCGGAAAATAGATGAAATTTATATACGCAAGTAACTTGGTCAGATTTTGCCTTAAAACTTCACTTCTTTTGAAGATAGCCGTAAAATAAAAAACGTGGAAATTAAAAAAAAACGTGAATTATGGCAAAATAACTGGCTTACGCCTTTAAAAATGCACAGAACACATATTGTAACAAAACATGACAAACCCTTTTTAATTTTTCGTTCAAAAATGTCCAAATAATATCGGGTATTAAGAAAAAAATCCTTTAGGCCGCCTGAAGACCAGTTTTTTTTAAATATAACTTGATCAAAAGCACGTTTTGAGGTAATTTTGGTTTTTCAAAATCCATTAAAAGTATTTCTGCGCTAACAAAAGGTATCTCAGCAACACATTCATCAGAATCGTCATGCAAGCTTTAATTTTTTTTTAATCACGGAATTTTATTACTAAAACATATATTCATCTCTATCGCACTTTAGAAATTAATTAACAATGCGTGAACAGTTTGAAGAATCCTCTGCCTTTCTCCGGAGCTGGTCCCATCAGCATAGGAACTTGGTTCTTATGTGTTATGGTTATCTGCAAATTGATAAAATAATTTAGGTATCTGGAGTTACTACTGGTCGTGGACTCAAATCCTGGCGAAATTTTTGCATGCACATTAAATTTACATAAATTGTTAATATGTAAAAATAATTCTAATATAATAACTAACTTTAAAATAACTAAAACTTGTTATTCTAGACTAGTACTAGTAGACTTTTTTGGGTCTAAGACGTTTCCTCACGATGATTTCCTTCTCCGTTCGAGCGAATGTTAAATACATATACTGTTTTCAGACTTGGTTCACAGCCGTCAATCGAACCTTAGGGACGAGAGCGCACACTGTAGCCACTAGACCAACACAATCACCCTTAACAATACTAAATATTATATTATATATATAGATTTTCTAGAAATATACACAAAAAGTTTTTCCCCAACGGTACCTTACCTTGCAAGGAGTCTGCATCCAAGGTTCTCCATCAATCTGCATGGGGAAGGTCTTCTTCGTGGTGATAGTGATGGAGCTGCATTGCGCTAATCGACGACCAGATGCACGAAGACCTACAAATTATTAAATGGAAAAAAGGGTAAGCAAGAGGTACAAAAAAGAAGTAAAAGGTATAAACAATAATTTGAAGACCTTTGTAATTTCAAATTTACATGTTTAAGTTTACACACTAGTTTTAATATTTACTGAACATTTTAGTACACTTTTATTTATAACAATAAAATAATAAAAATAAATATTACCCGTCCGCACTTGTCCCATATGCAGGCAGTTTTCTAATCCTATAACTTCGATTAGCTTATCGCCAATATCTGAAAATGTCATAAATTGCACAAAATTAAGTCAGTACTTTTGTCTTGTGCATTTAATCTATTTGACACATGTTAAGATAATTTATTAAAGTCAAACTACAATATAATACAGTAGATAATACGATATAATTAAATAATTTAAAAATTAGTTAAACAGGTGTTAAACTCATTTTTAAATTATTAAATTCACTTATGGCTTATTATCAAGATCTAATAAAATCTTAATAAATCGTATGATTAGCACCAAAGCAGGCGCTTTCACAGATGAGTAAAAATTATGTCAAAAACTGCGCAAAAATAAATTATATAAACTCTTTGATACAAACTTTTTCGTATTTTATATATGTGACAAATGTTTGTTACTCTGTGCACAAAATTTGACATTAGCTTTAGCGTTTTGACGTTCGATATTCAAAATACCTTTAGTAAATAGATCAAAAATAGTACCTTGTTGCGCATTAGGAAATCGCCCCCTCCTATGAGCCCCACTAGCGCCCCATAGATTTGAACCGCCGTGCGCGTACGGGATATTTAGTAACGCCACACCTTGCAATGCCGGACCCTTGCTTAGTTCCAGCGATGACCCGTCACACTGAATTCATATATTAATTAAAAATAACTCTCCGGGGAGTTCGTGTTTGATTCCAGGCGAAAAAATTGTTTCGAGATATGCATCAATATGATACATAATATGTTGTGTATTTTATTTTCATTCAAATTCGACTTAGGGTCCTTCAAGAAAAGAGCGTACCAATTATTAAAAGGCCAGCAACGTACTTGCGAGCCCTCTGGCATTGAGAGTGTCCATGGGCGGCGGTATCACTTAACATCAGGCGAGCCTCATGCCCGTTAGCCCCCTATTCTATAAAAAAATATATTTTAAAACAACACAAGAGACTTACAACAATATCTATATTCTCATGTAAATTCTTGCAGCTGGCGGCGAATTGCTCCGACGTCGCAAACTCAAAGTACCACAATTTATTTTTCATCCGGGAACTGAACTTGTCGGGATTCCGTTCACGCTCCGTGTGGAACTTCACGCAAATTGCTGCGTCCTGTAATTTTTTATTAAAAAAAAATATTCTTTTTAAAAGAGCAGTCTTTGCCTGGTGGCATTAGCGTGTGATCTTTTTCCTCTGCAGTTTGTTATATACTTAACAACATGCATACACTCACTCACACACAAACACACACACACACACACACACACACAAACACGCATGCAAAGAATAAGTTCATGGCAATTCTACGAGAGAAACTATGAGAATTTGTATAAAAACTCAACCCCAACACAAGTGTCTCTGACTACTTACTGGGGCTGTCTCATACTCATGTATTAACGTAAAAAATTGAGAAACAATAAACATTTTAATTTTTTTAACTGGAAGGCATTTTACTAATATTTGTACACTTTGGTTAGCCATAATTAGTACTTGGTACAAATTTTTACTACTTATAATAATACTACTTATAGTCATATTAATAAGTTAACTAAACATTTTTTATGCATTTATTAAAAAAGATTAATGAAGGTCCATTTGCCAGAAATAAGTTGACTTTTAAGTCTATGGATAACTTTCCAAATCGAGACTTAGTGCTCAATATGACCTCCGTTTGTCAAAATCAAAATTACATACAAATAATTCTAGGTCGTAGTAAATTTAGGGGTCACTTAAGTACTGAGCCAACAATAAATAAACTAAATACTTACGACTCCAACAGAAAAGTAATTGTTAATGATGTTATATGGCACAGAAGTGGGATGGGGCGCTGAGTCAGGCATTTGCACCAATTCACACTGAAATAACATACCTATGTTAAAAGCTTTCGGCGCTTTTTTTATTTTTTAACAAGTCAGTTGATATCCTCAAAATAGTATGGGAACTACTAAACTGGGGCTGCAAAATCAAACACGAATGCTTTTCTTTGAACATATTAACTTGACACTATATCACAGCCGAATGTAAGTAAATGTATTGAATAATTTCGATCTATTTTACCGTATTTTTTTTGACATATCGAACGACGTTCAGTTTTGAGGCCATTTGAAAGGCTAATTAGCACCTAAGAAGCATGGCGTGCTTAGCAAGGCGAGACGGTAATTCACTCCTATTGTTTCCACAAGAATGTAAAAGCGTGCTCCTATCCCACCATGACCGCTGCTGATACAGAACAAATTTATGTTACTTAAACTAACTATTAATTACTTAAGATGTGGATCATGGTGTAATGGTTGGAGCTCCTTACAAACATTGTGTAAAACAAAAAAACATGGCGATTAAAAATAGTGCCGGAAAATTTATTGCCATCTTCTCTTCCAATCTACGCCCATTATTTGGGAACTGGCAGTAAACGTAATATTAGAAGCATTTAATATATGTATGTATATATGATTTGAATCCGGACCAAGGATTGGCATTATAAAGCGCAAATTCAGCCCCACATTGGAATACATGGAGTTTATATTTGAAATAATACATACATCGTGAGTCATATTCTCGACATGTATCTGCCACCGGTCCATCATGATGGTGCTTGCTCGAGCTATTTTATCCAATATCTTGTGTATTGATTCACCTTCGTACCTATAATATTTAAAATAAATACATATTGAAACTAACTTAAAAAAAACAAATTAATAATCAAACGAGTAACTTCTCAATACTAAATTATGAATGGTATTTGTTTAATAGCTTCTAATGAAAGAAAACACTTTTTTACCGAATTGGTCTCCGTGACCACGTACGCTATAAAGCACGCGAAAAGTCGGATAAATTTAAGTTAAATAATTATAAGTTTACAATAATTCATAGCTTTAATCCGGTAAAAAAGTGTTTTCTTTAAATGTGTAAAAGCTATGTTAATTAAAGACAATACTATGAGTTTCTCATTAATTTGGCTTGAACATATTTATATATTTTTTTAATATATACTCCATTACTTAAGTGATAATTAACTCTGAGTAGAAGTAGATATGTTATTTCTTACCCCCCACCCCATCGTAAACAACGAGCCAGATCGTTTCCAGTGCCCAATGGTATTACCCCGACTGCGGGCTGCATCTCCATTTGAATCTTGTCTAAAAATCAAATAAAACAACTGCTTTATAATAAATCTAAACTATATTTATTACTAGCTTAAGTCACCTTCCCTTGAGCCCCTTCTATCAAATAAAAACCTTATGTGTAAGAAAGAGATGAAAGAGTACTTTTGTTAAACGAGTGCAATTAAACTTTCGCCAAACATGTCGCCCAGAGGCGTGTAATACAGAATTCTGTATGATGTGTGTTTCATGATCATTTGTCAATCAATAGGCGAGAGTTTTCTTTTGAAAAATGCAACGATTCCATCAGTATTTTCTTATGACGTTGTCACATTCAGTCGACGCTAAACCGACTTTACAGACAACCGATTTTTTGTCATAATTCAAAATAAAACGGGCCTAATTATTATTTTATTATTAATGTTCCTAAATAAAAAATGATATGCGAATTTATTGATAGCCATTTGTGTAATTATAGTAATTGTAAGTAATATTTTTTTAATCCATTCGATCTAATTATAAATGTAATACATATTTGTCTTACCCATAGTTTCCAATACCCAGCCGACAGTACCATCACCACCACAACATATAACTCTATAGTTCTTCACATCTTTGAACATTTGTAGGCCTATAAAAATATTCATAATTATATACCAACAGAGTGTAAGAAATCTCATAAACATAATAACATTTAAAGAGTGTATGGGGAAAGAGAATCATCGTGCGATATATAGCTGCTACATCACTGCAGTGCTAAACTACTTTTTTATTGTTGGTAACATTTACGTCACAATAGTTCGACTATAATTATCTTGATACTTTATAGGAAATCAAAATTCTTTGATGTTTTTATTTGGTGATTACGTCTACAGGAATTATTTACTTTTTTTACATATAATTTTTAAAAGGAAATGTATTTTCTAGGATTCGTACAAAAATTAATACGTTTATGCACTGTGTATTATTGTTTTTTTCTACTTTTTGGACTTTTTATATTATAGGCATAATTTTTAGAAATACAACACAAAAAGTTATATTTACACTCTAATATTAGTATAGAATAAATTTATATCTGATTTAAATGTAATCATTACCGTTCAGGACCTTTACCTTTACTCTAAAGCAGTGTTTCGTTCGTCGTAGTAATTTCTTAGTAAAACCTATGTTACATAAAAATTATGTTACATGGGGGGCATAAACATTTTAGAAAGGTGAGGTACGGCACAACAACGGTTGGAAAACACTGTTTTTAAAGTTTTATTTTCAAGAAAACTAAAGAACGAAGTTATTTGATGTCAACCAACCTTGCATAGGACCACCCTTGGCAATGTCATGAACCTGACGCGGGTTCAAGATGTACTGAAGCTTCCTCAGCACTCTCGAGCCTTGTCTCCCCCCACTTTTGGGGTTTATGAATACGAGAAGAGGACAAGTTCCCTCTGGAGGTGTTATCTGGAAGGAGATGGGTGGGGCTCGGTGCTCTTTCTTTTGCTCTTTCTTTTCTTCTGCCCCCGCGGAGATTGAGATCGGTAGAGAGATGGAGATAGGAAGAGTTTGCTGAAATAGATTCATAATTTCAAAACTTTTTGCTCAACTATAACATCACCCCGTGACCTTCTATTAGACCAATGGGCGAGACTTTTGCGTTTAACTGAAAATCCGCCTTCTCTGCCTAACCAGAAACAATCACTGTTTGACATAAGCCCTAGCCACAGTACTCACGGTAAAAAAATAAATTGTTAGGATTTATCATCCTTATACCTATTAATAAAAAAGTAAATGATAAATAAAACATCGTAGGATAATTTAAACGTATGTGAAAAGCAAGTCACCTGTTCCGCCTGCGGTTTATGGGGCAAAGAGCGCTGTCGATCCAGGACCAATGGTCGTATGGCTGTGGGGGGTAGGATGTGCTTCGCGTGACGACCCAGAGTACACGCTCCACCGGCGCTGCCCACACAGCGATTGTGGAGCTGATTGTTAGATAACAATTTCTTCATTAGATATTGAACTGTTAGCTTTTAATATGTATTGAATTCTTTAAATCGTCGTCAATGTCAACTTCGACTTTCGGAGTTCAAGCCGGACTAGGAAACAGAATAAAAATCTGTGGCGTATGCGCATGGGCATATCGTTTATGACAAAACAAAACAACCATTTCAAATTCCTCGGCCTAATACGATCTATTTATCTAACTTTGTATCGTATATCTAATGATATATAATATATACAATTTACCAGCAGATAGATATATTTAATAAAACAAATAAAAAATTAAAAGAACTCTGGTATTTTTATTAGCTTTGTTATTTCTATTTAATATTGAATTTATTATAATGATCAATGTACATATGGTTTTTTAATTGGTGTAAGGTTATAATTGTAAATCGTGCTTAATGTTTATGTTTGAATGTGTATTTCGTTTTTGGCTGTTGTGTATAATATCTACACGATTACATCCGTTGGGTTGTCTCTCTCACTAAAACATGGCGAGGGGGCCGATGGCTGGCCATGCGTCATACTCGTGAACGGGTGCTACTTGTGGTGACTGGTCGTACTTGAATTCGTGTATGCGGTGATGTTAGTTATTTCGACTATGTATTTGTGTGTTGCTCCCAGTGCGTGCTGTTATTTCACCATGCCTCCTTCTGATATAGGACAGATCTTTGTATTTAATTAATTTTATTATTATTAATTTCTTAAGATGTCAATTAACACATGGTGTAATGGTTGCACCTCCTTACAAACGTTATGTAAAATAAAAAACTTGGCTATTAAAAAGAGTGGCGGAGAGTTTATTTCCAGTTGCTCTCTTCCGTTCTGCGCCCTTGATTTGATCACTGCCAGTAAATGTAGATTAGAAGCATTTCATATAGATTTCTGTTTTTGATGTTTAGAAGTGTACATTGATTTTTTTAAATTATTTAATTGTGTATATATTTATATAAGTAATGTTTAGCTATAATAAGTAGCTGTAGGAATACTGATAAGCAAATTATTAAACATCAGATGAGACCCATGTTCAATAAGAAAAAATTAACTCACAGTAATATGACACCATCGACAATGGAGTCCAGTTATGCCATTGTATCCTTTAATCTTTTTCCGGCAACGCGCACATTTGCCGTGACAATTTCCTGGAAAACATACACACATCAGAATATGTCAGATCACACTAGTAATAATGGATACTACTAGACATACCTTCAATCCAATGATGGGCGAGCGTAGAGGGCGCTCGTCTCGCTTTGCAGTACGTTGCGATACACGACGCAGGCGCACGCTGCACGCATCGCTCGTGGACGGTGAATTTACAAACTGTAATATGTATTTTTGATGTGAAACATAGCCGCACGTAAAACCGATTTCTGGCGTGGCGACGCATGCCGTGGCGACGCATCGCCACGCTATATGATATACAGTGTAAATGCAGTAGTAAATTTTACATTAAAAATATTTAATGAAAATAATGTTTATTCAACAAATAGTCATCGTTATCTGGAAATAATCGTAATATTTGATTTTATCATTATGACATATTTAGTTCCTATCACAATCTGTTCTTTTCTGCATATTACTTTTACAAAATAATGTCGATGCTTCACATCTGCCAGGCGTCCCGTGACAGCTCACGTTTTTTTTTTACTAATAACAAAATACATAAAAATATACCTAATAACTAAACTTAAACTTTAATAATTAAAAAAAAATCTGCATTATATAATATGTTTAACATTTGCTCGAACGGTGACGGAAAACATCGTGAATAAGCCAATACATAAAAATATACCTAATAACTAAACTTAAAATTTAATAATTAAAAAAAATCTGTATTATATAATATGTTTAACATTTGCTCGAACGGTGACGGAAAACATCGTGAATAAGCCAATACATAAAAATATACCTAATAACTAAACTTAAAATTTAATAATTAAAAAAAATCTGTATTATATAATATGTTTAACATTTGCTCGAACGGTGACGGAAAACATCGTGAATAAGCCAATACATAAAAATATACCTAATAACTAAACTTAAAATTTAATAATTAAAAAAAATCTGCATTATATAATATGTTTAACATTTGCTCGAACGGTGACGGAAAACATCGTGAATAAGCCAATACATAAAAATATACCTAATAACTAAACTTAAAATTTAATAATTAAAAAAAAATCTGTATTATATAATATGTTTAACATTTGCTCGAACGGTGAAGGAAAACATCGTGAGGAAACCGATAATTCTTAGACCCAAAAAGTCGACGACGTGTGTCAGGCACTGGAGGCTGATCACCTACTTGCCTATTATTTTAAAAATGATCATGAAACAGATACAAAAATCTGAGGCATCGTTCCATCCGGGTGTCCCTTGAGGCCTCTCAAGTTTTTTTCCAACGGATCAGCCGTAATCAATATGAGGCAATATATCCAGTAAATCCGAAACATATATTGTTGTTTATCTTGGACTGTATATATTGAAAATATAGTTATAGTTTTTAGCTTTATAAGTTATACTCACAAATACAACACAGCCCTTTCTTCCCAAGTCCAACTAGGAGGTTCAAACACAGATTACAATAGGCGGGTCGATTGAAATGCTTAAGCCTCCATGCGTGTTCTCCATCCTCTTTGACGTTGGTGTCCAAACCGAGGAGTACCAGTAGTGGGATCGTAGTCATTCTAAAAAAAACATGTTTGTACACGCGTTAGAAGTTATACTAATAAAAAACAATTCAGCTCTATAACAGGAATCCCATCGGTTTTAAAAAATGAGGCAGATGAACTTGTTGTTGAGCCATCAATGACAGCAGAAATATTTGCTGATAACTTTGAGTCTATTTACTCCCCAGAACCTGAGTGACGTCTGGATCTTCTCACGCACTTAATGGGTTGACGTTTGTTTTAAGTTTTTTTGTTTTTTTTTTTTGTTAATTGTTTTTCATTTTATGTACTCTACCCTCTATTAGTGTTTCTTTATCGTTGTCTCTCATTAGGGTTGCGTGGAAGAAATCGCTTGTAAGCGATAAGGCCGCCCTTTGCCTTATAACTTTTGTAACTGTTTTTTTATTTTTGTTATGCGTGTTTTTGTATAAGGCGATAAAGGATAAATAAATACTCCGTTGGCGTTACAAGATAAATCTTTTCAAATTAATTATTCTACGTTTTTAGTACAAACAATATAAAAAAGGTATTTAATACATTGAAAGTTTTATTATAACGCATTTTCTTGTTAATAATAAAATGTTGACTATAGCTAACTTCAGGATGTCGGTTTTTTGTGACGGTGTGCATGCGCATCGTAAAAATTTACTCTCATTATTTTGCCTTAACAAGCCAAAATATATATCTGTATCACTTCAATAATTATTATGAGCCCATGTCACATATTTCTGCACTTGATTTTGTATAAAATTTCATTTATGTTTGACATACGTTTGAGACGTGTTTTCTCACAATTTCCAGGCACAGAATTCTTTTCAGGTTATCTAAAATCTTAGTTAAAATGAATAACATATAAAGTGCACATGCGCTAAAGATTTAAGATAGCGCCTGGTATCTAGGCGCCAACTTTCTTCTAAATCTTTACCGGTACCATCTAGTATCGGAGACTCCAGAGCTAGTGGTTCGCTCCACGATTAAATATCGCAATACAGCGAGGTAATGCTATAACATTAAGGGTACACCGCCGCAGGGACCCAACTTTTAAATCCACTATTATAAATACTATGTATTGTATGAGGATTGTAAATACTGTGAAATATACTTGTGTTATAATTAAAATAATATAATTTCATTATTAGTTAGATTTTAGATTAATATACTAATTATTATTAGGGTTAGGGTTGCCTGGAAGAGATCGCTTGTTAGCAATAAGACCGCCCGTTGCATCCCTTGTAATTTTTATGTATTGTGTCATTTGTGTTTCTTTGCAACGAAATGTAAATAAATAAATAAATATTATAAAAAAACATTTACCCTCCACGTTTCCACTCATCAAGAGAGACGGTGCCATCGGCATCATAGTCAATTTCTACCATCATGTCTTGGAGAATCTAGAAGACAAGGAAGAGATTAACTTGAGGGCTTAACATTATCTAGTAATTACAATTTATATTCACGATAAATAAAAACAAATTCAGTATTTTTTTAAGACTATTGCAAAAACAAGATTAATACTACAAATATACGATATTTATCTTGCGTATATTTGTAGTATATCTCATATTTATTTATTATTATTAATTAAGTGTTCTTATAACTTACGGGTCGTAATTCTGACGTCTCCCAACCAAGGTACTCCGCGACTGTCATCATTTGGTTTACGATGCAGTCCATTTCATTTGTGTCCAATACACCATTACCATCCGTGTCGTATAGGCGAAACATGACTAAAATAATTAATTAAATACACATTTTAAAATACAGTAGTCATAGCCAATTAGCCGTTCAATTAACAAGCCTTTTAACTAACGCTCTGAAAGATACAGCTGAAAAGATGAAACATATACATAAAAAAATATTTTATATGAATTTATACATAAATTTGTCAAAGGTGAAACAAAGGTCAAATTCTAATAATGCTCTTAGCGTCTTTGTTTAAAATTTAAAAAAAACCAGTACCACTGAATAATTGTAATCTACGTATTGAGTTTAGGGAATAATATCATTATTATTATCGTAAAAGATTCTATTCAGTTTAAATAAATAAAAAAATCTTTTGTATTTAAATGTAGTTAGTTCTTTCCACAGCCCACGGATAAATCTCACCAGAGGATAAAAAATTAAACTGGAATTAAGAAAAAATATAGCTTACATTCCAGCTTATCTTCAGGCCTCCCAGCTTCCAGCAAGGATAAGTAACACACGATATCCTTCAGTGAAACCCGAGCGGTGTGCACTTCCACAGTCGATGAGCGACGCATTAGGAGCTTAAAGTCTGGAATATAAGAATGATAGGGTTACCAATATTCTTTGTAGAATAAAAAAAGAAAAATAAAAGGCGGGAATCTTTTTGACAATGTGAAGAGATAGAATCTGAAGATGCTGTTGATTTATTCAAATCAAATCAAATCAAAATATCTTTATTCATATAGGTAAAATGTACACTTATGAACGTCAAGAAAAACAAAATTAATTGTAAATTTATATTTACAACCAGTTCGCAAGTCAAGGGCGTAGAGCGGGTAAGAAGAACTGGCAAGAAACTATCTGCCACTCTTTTCATTCATTAAATTCATTAAATTATTAATGCTGTATCTACAGTTTCTGTTACGAGTTATCTTTTATAGCATACATGACTATTATGGCAAACCTAAATATTACAAAAAATAACAAAATACAAGAAAATTATTACACTTCCAAGTTTAGACTTACCTTTTTACCTATAAACAGATTTCTTCGTAAATACAGAGTTTTGTGTATTTTTTTTTATTACTTTATCCTCTTTGGTATTTAATTTATTTATTTACACTTCTTTATATATACAAAAACCATATACTCGTAAAACGCGCTAAAAAATAAATCTAAAGGCTGGATGCATCGCCCATCTTCCAGGTGTATTCAGATTTCCATATAACAAGAGAATCTCATACCTTCGATCTTAGTAGACTGGTTAACTCGAAGCGAGTTGCTGCTCTTCCTGCTGGAGTTCCTGGACATCTGACTATGTGAAGGACTGGTCTCGTTCCTGCCGACGCCCAGTTCATGAGCAGAGTAGGAGGGATGGGTCGTTACTGAGAACATTGGGTGTACACTGCCTGCAAAAGGATGATTTTATATATCTAAATATATAAAACGAATTAGTTACAAGAATTATAACTCAAGATCGGCTGGATGGTTGTGAGTTATCGAATAGCAGAATTAGTAATAAAATATTGCTGAAGTTATCGAATAACAAAACATAAATACAATTTTACGAATGCAAACAGCGTATGGTGCCATCTGTTGATAGAACACATCATTTTACGTAGAAGTCCTGATATGTCTTGACACGAATGAGGAGATGCATAACCAGGCTATGTCGAAGATATGCGTTACCTCATCAAAAATGTTGACTGTCAGGATGTGCTTTAACATCCAGTATTGCGATTATATGACTATATGTATAACTGTACTCGCAAAAAAGTTGTATTATTTTTTTACCTTAATTAAATCTTAAGTTAAGTTTAACTAAAGTTAACATAATATTATTATAATGTTAGACGGACCGAATTTACGAATTACCAAACATTCAAAAAAATCAAATGTACTAAAATACTGACGGACAAGATATGGCTCAATACCGATACTTAAATTAGAGTAACTAAAAATTTTGTGTCTCATAACAATACACAACTCCCCAAAAACTACTGAAAAGAGAGAAAGAGAATCGTGAGACTCTCAGCGAAAGCTGTAGAACACTCAAAATACGTTTATGAAAGCATTATAATAAAATATAAAAATATGTAAATGAAATAGGGGCGTATATACACTAAGTACGTACAATATCAATAATAATCTAAAAAAAATCACAGCAATGGTCTTTAGTTACCAGTTCTACTCCTGGATCCCTTATCTCCATCCACAGAGTCACTGGAGCTTTTCCCTAACTGCTGCAACCTTTCTGCCAGACCATGGATCTTCGAAGCTAGACTTAACTTTCCCTAGAAAAACCAAACACTACTTAATAATTTCATATACAATATTTTCGATACTAAAATACATTGTCTCTGTACAGTCGGTAGCTCATCTCTGAGCGTCATGGTCAGCATGGAAATATTTGGAGCGGAGAATCTAATTCAACTGGTTCATGTCCATCGCCGCTGTTAGAACTGGCAGGCAAACTTTTTAATGGCGGGTCACAAAGCTAAATAATTTCTAGAGGAGGGCCAGAATTATAACGTAATGCATTGTGTGTTAAAGCTTCCAATCATAACATTCCCAGTAGAATGTACTTTTTCTTCATTATTCTTTTCTCATCTAACCATGTCGATGAACCACTTAGTTAACATAGTTGAGGACGATGGGTCTTTCGCTTGAGTTCAAGTATTACGTAAGCACTGCAGGGGGGGGGGATTTCTTTAATTTTCTTAATTGGTGATAATGTCATATAATGTCAATAGTAATTATTCACTTTTTACACATATTACCCGCACTTTGCTTGCTTTTACTGACAAAAAGGGGGAGGGCGATACATTTCAATAAATCTGCTTACTTAGGTACTACTTGAAGAGCCACCGATCGGTTCTTTTGCCTTCTGGGTCTTCTACCAACCATCATCAGTTTACCCATATTTGTATGGCCAATACAATTGCATAATAAATTCATTTTAACAATTGCAAATTCAATTGTATAGTATATATGTAAGCTACCAATTACCTGATGATCGCCATGTGCGGTAACAGCGGCGCAGGCGGCAGTGGAGCTCGCAGCCGCCATTTCCCGTAACGCTGGTCGCTTGTCACGGCGGACGAACGAGAGGAATAAATGTCTGAAACATTTTTCGAATTGAGGATAACTTATAGACTCGAGGGGTAGCGCAAGTTCGGCTCTACATCGAGAGCAAACGACGTATATGGCGAGAGAACGATGAGGTATTTGCTAACTCGGCTAATTAATGAACTACCCAGTCAGTGATAAGATAGTCTAACGTTAAGCAACATAAAAAGTATATTGAAAATTATGTTTATATACATTTGTAGCATTTATACATAATATAGGGGTTTTCTAATGTAGCATATCCTGATTTTAGTATAATATTCTGTAATAAAATTAACTAAAAAATATATATAACTGTAAATCTTGACTGTGAAAGTGTATACTATAAATACTATGTGTGTATAGTAAAATAATAATTCGCACCAACTGTTCCAATACCCAGAAAAAAGATAAAATAATATAAACAAACAAAAACTATGAATGACAACACACAAATCTGTATTGATTCGTCTGATAATTGTCTCATAAAACTACCTACTGCTGGTATTGATGCAAGCACAATATGTCGCAATACAATATTGGAAAGCGACTAAAAATATAATTAAAATTACGTATAGTATTTTGAAGACATCAAAGGTTTTCAAGTCGAGTACTTTTTACGAGATCACTTAATGGTATTTGCTCCCGTGGCAAATAAATTGCCTACCCGACCTATTAGATAGGCACTAAGCAATGTAAAAATAAGTAGAATTATTTTTATAGAGGAAAGTCACCAAATATGAAATAGTATCCTAATATGGAATACCTTCATTTCTCTAAGACTATAAGTATGAAACGCAACATTCGACCATCTTCTGTTCCATTCGGTCTACTAACTATCGCACTCACACCATCGAGTCAGTTGCGCGAATACTTCACGTGTGGCAGGCGTGTTTTGTTTTGTTGTCGTGCGGAAAATTTTAAAGGTAAGTAATAAATGAGTATTACCAGCTGATATGTTTGTATACATAAGTGTTATACTATTTAGTATATCGGTATTATATTTATTTCACCATTTTGTGATCTTTTAATTTCAAAATATTGTGACTTAAAAAAATATTTAGAAGAGTTTGAACTAGTATAAAAATCCAAATATGGACAGTCGTCGGTGTCTAATTATGGAATATTCCATAATTAGGTATAATATTTCATATGATAGATACTTGCTTGCTAAAAAATATATGTAATGTTTGTTTTTAGAATGTCCGGTTCACAATCAACCAAACGAAAAACCTGGGATGAAGAAAAAATGGCACAAGCTATAAAATTCGTCCGGGAAAAGAAAATGGGGTATTTGAAAGCGGCACAGCATTTTCAAGTGCCTAGGACAACTTTATTTCGTCTCTGCCAAAAAGATGAACAGTCTCCAGAAGTGGCAGCAGCTACTACATTAGGACGAAAAACTATCTTGGGCTCCGAACTTGAACATCAGCTAGTAGAATACATACTAATAATGGAGAGTAAGTTTCACGGTTTAACAAGAACTGATCTTCGCCGTATGGCGTTCATGCTAGCAAAGCGAAACAATTTGCAGAATCCCTTCGGTGAATCAGGTATGGCTGGAAAAAAGTGGTTAAAGTTATTTTTAAATCGTCATAAAGATAAACTTTCGATAAGAAGACCAACTGGTACATCATTTGCCAGAGCATTTGGATTTGATAAGGAAAAAGTGGAAGCCTTTTTCAACCTCCTTGAAGAGCTTTACGCTAAGAATAACTATCCACCAAATCGTATTTACAACGTGGATGAATCAGGCCTCACAATAGTACAAAGTAAGATACCACAAATCATCGGCCTCAAAGGTAAACGCCAGGTAGCTGCACTGACTTCAGCAGAAAGAGGATCTCTGATGACAATAGTTGTTTGCATGAATGCTACTGGTCATTTTGTGCCACCGTTCATTATTTTTCCCAGAAAAAATATGAGTGCTCAGCTAATGAGAGGCTGTCCTCCAGGATCAGTCGGAGTTGCACACCCATCAGGGTGGATACAAATGAACATCTTTACAGACTGGTTCAAGCACTTTATTCAACACACCAACCCGACTCCTGAATCGAGGGTTTTACTGATACTAGACGGACACTATAGTCATACTCACAATATCGATATAATAGATATTGCTAGGGAAAATAACGTGGACATAGTTTCGTTACCTCCTCATACGACTCATAAATTGCAGCCATTAGATAAAACTTTCATGGGGCCTTTAAAAACATACTATAGTGAGGAAATACGCATGTGGATTAGAGACAACAACAGACCTCTAAGTCCATATGATATTGTGGAGTTGTTTGGCAAATCCTATTTGAAAGTACAAACAGGCGAAATCGCAGCCAACGGGTTCAAAGTTACTGGATTGTGGCCTTTAAATAAAAATGTCTTCAGTGATGTGGACTTTATTGCTGCGCAACAAAATGCTTTAATAGACGGTTGTACAACCAATATCCCTCCGCTGGAATCAAGATCTGAAACTGGTCAAGTTCTGGTAGAAATACCTGCACCACAAACAACTGCTAATTTACAACCTGAACCTGAACCTTCGACTTCTGGGCTTAATCGCAGCAGTTTGGGTCTGGTGTCTCCGTATGCCATAAGTCCAGTGCCAGAGAAACGAAGAAAAGTATCTAGCAGAGGAAGAAAAGCTGCTGTAGCAGCAGTCATAACATCTTCTCCCTACAAAACTGATTTAGAAAATAAAAATATGAAGAGACAAGAAAAAGAAAATAAACTAGTCAAGACAAAGAATAAGAAGAAAACTGCGAAGAGAAACAAACAAACGAAGAAAAATAAGGATGATAGTGAAGAAGAAGACTCTGAGGAACTAGACGTTATCCAGTTTGATGAAGGTAGTGAACATGATGAGTTGATGGACCAAGTACCTCCTGACTCTGCTGATGCAGAATGTATGTTCTGTTCAAGACTTTTTTCCATGGATAAAAGTGGAGAAAGCTGGATTAAATGCTTGATGTGTGGGCTCTGGGCACATTATGATTGTGCTGGTCCAGAGTTTGATACTTGGATCTGTGACTTTTGCAAGTAATTATGTAACTTCTTTCATTTATCACAATATGTTATATTTATTTAATTGATCTCAAAGATATTAATGTCCATTTTTGTTATTGTTATGTTGATTTATGCTTATATTCCATATATGGGTACCTATTCCATATTTGGTTACTCATTTGTGATTTTGTTTTTTATGTTAGATTTTAATTTGATAACTAATATATTTGATTAAAGGCTGTTAATTACTACATATAAATGTATGACTGATTAGTAAAAACATTAAACTGTTTTAATTTATATAAAGTTTTTTTTTTATATCCCAAAAACAAAATAGTATTCCATATTTGGTGACTTTCCTCTATGAATTTGTCTGGCTCATGACAATAGTGCTATTGTTACATTGTATTAATGTATTAATTTAATTAATACAATGTAACAATAGCAGTGTGTTTTTATCATGTTGCTGTGGTTTTAAAATGTTTAACTATTCCAAATTACCATGATTTATATTAAATAATTATGTAAATGAGAGAAAAGAGAAATAGATAAACATATGCCACAATAAAATTAAATAAACTTGAGACGTAACAGACCGAAGCAAGAGAAACAGAAAAGTGGAGTAAGAAAGTAATTAACTGGTACAATTAACGCATAAAAGGAAGATCATTAGGATATACGAGATTAATAAAACAGCAGGTGGTAGGTACATGTGTGTTACACAAATGTTAAATATAATGTTTCAAAATATCATATTATAAATTCTGTAAAAAATATCTGAAACTTTGCCTATAAATATTTGATATTGCTAACTCACCTTGATAGTTCATCAGGGGTGGATACTTCGAGAAAGGTGTCGAGAAACCACTTGAAACCTTCATAGTCGATGTCCTGGAATTAAATACATATCATATAAGGGAAAGGAAGCAAAAAACATTGTCGGTGCATTAATCTTTTTTTAAAAGACTGGCAAGAACTGCCTTAAAAAACGCTCATTCGTGAAACGATGGACGTCGTTGAAACGGGTGATATTACGTAATCTGCCTCGACGTCTGATGAGACTCGGCTGCCGGTATTAATCCTTATCAACACATTCTCTAGTAGGTAATATGTTTTGGTGCTCAAGAATTTTATGATCACTCTTAAGTCGGAATTACGTAACGAAGTTAGAGGCATATATATAAAAAATAGACCGACACACGTAAAATTCTTAAAGTGTTAAATGCAAATAATCTTTTATTTGCCCGGCCCAGATGTTATTCCGTCAACTTCGTTTTATAGTGTTTATTTATTTATTTCATATTCTGTTCATGATGACTTTAACTATTGTTTAGAATAAATCAATATCATTGGGTATCTTTCTTCATGTATGCACATGTTATAATAATAATAATAGCCTTTATTCATATACATTATATATGTATTTCATAAACATTTAAACAAATTTCCATTTTAATCCAATTCTGGTACATCTGTGTGCCCTTTTTTGGCAAAGGCCTCCTCCAAATCCCGCCATTCCTCTCTGCCATACCACCTGCCGTTTCTTTAATGTGGTCAATCCACCTTCTCAGTTGTCTTGTTATACCAGTACATAAATCCGGAGACAAATCTAACGTATGCAACTATAGGCGAATTCTTATTCTGAACACATTTGCAACAGAGAACTTGCATGAAACTAATATCACCAAAAAGTTTGCATTCATAAAATAAATGCACGCTTTACGAAAATATTAAATTACTCGTGAAACTGTTGGTTCACGAAATTAATTACATTCCACTCATTTCATAATATAATTATATTACTTTTATTATTAATAATATAATTATATTAATTTAATTATTAATATAATTACGGCTTTATAAATATTATTAAATATCATTTGACATCAAACGTTATACACGTGCACCCACGCTGGCTCGTTACTTTGAAATGAAATCGATAACATTGATAATTACGGAGTTGGTCCCAAAGCTCTGTCACTGGCACATTATTTTAAAATTTCAAACATGACTTGAAAAACAAAATTATTGCATTCGATTTTTGAATGTTTCACTATGATTTTAAAAAAAACAACAGTCATTTCCGTAATTTTTCAGGTTGGAGTGGAAATTAAAAGAAAACCGAGTAGCATATTCAAGTTGCACATGGGTGTCAGTAGAAAAAGTAGGAAAAAAAGCTTTTAAATGAAGATCTTGGTCTACGAGCATCCAAAAAAAATATTGTTAAAGCGGTACGCGAAACACCAACGGTGATATCCTCTTCACGGACGAAAAAGAATTCGATATTAAAGAGAAGTACAATAAAGTACGTACTCCTAGTATACTGTGTACAGTATACTAGGAGTTCTGAAGAAGCTGGAAATAAAGTTCCGGGTGCAACATGAACATCATCCATCATGAGCAATAGTCTGGTTGGGAGAGTACTATTACAGGCCAAATGAGATTCATTTATCCGAAAAGGGGGTCAAAACCAGTGCAAAAGTGTACCAAGAGACGGTTTTGGATCGGCTTGCCAAAGACCTGCCCTGTGTTTGTCCATAAAAGTCGTCGGCGTCTACCAGGCACAGGAGGCTGATCACCTATTTGCCTATTACATTGACAAATGATCATTACTATCTATCATATCATAATATCTGAGGGCCAGACCTAAAAAGGTTGTAGCACCATTGCTTTTTTAATAAAAAAATATATCTTGGATCTTTCAAATTTCTAGACAGTCCAGATCATTAACCTCTATACCAAAATTCATCCGTTATAAAGTAAGACAAATATAATATTATTATAAAATTACTTCTATCGAAGCGTTGCTAATAACGGCAATATTCATCAAAGTAAATATCTCGAAACAAATAAACTCTATTCATTATGTACTGAAGTAAACAGATACTGTTAATATTCATTCCTAGAAAGTAGAATCTATTTGTGGAGCTCCCCTTAAGGCTTACGTCCCACTCAGCCTCGTGCCACAGTCTAAATACCAAACAGTTTAATAATTGTAAAACGCTCGCTACATGAGACTCTCAGAGGCTATTGTTATGTATACGGATGTACTATAATTTACATTTTATTTAATTATTTACCGGCTTTGCTTTTTGGGCCTGCCTTTTGTTTTTTATTATTTTCTAACAACTGTCTCAACTCTGTATTTTATGTAAAACTTGAGACACAATAAAAAGAATGTTTTTTTTTAATTGCCTAATTAAGATAGATTACTATTGTCATATATGACTCCGACGATTACATACGCTATGTTGCTGTAAATCTTTGTATTATTGGACTTAGTATATAATACGTTCGACGACCTGAACAGAAAAACTGTATCCAGTTTTGTTACCACAATGCTTTTGCAAGCTACGTTTTTCTTGTGATTATGTCTACAATAAATATTTAATAAAAAACAATCCGTAACAGTCTATAACATTAATTATTAAATATTATTATATGTCAGATTTGGAATTATCATTTTTTTAATAAGTTAGCATAGGAAAATATATCTTACAATGAAAAGTGGGTTTGATCATAGGCTATCTAAATAGGGAAGATTTCGTTGGTCATACTTTACCGACTACGCCCTACGCAATGTAGGCAGATTACATCTACAATAAATGAAATAGCATGCTCAATATCTACCCACCACATAATTTAAGGAACGGCTTCTGAACACAGATTAAGGAGAGTTGGAGTTGGAGTTGGAGTTCGAGTTGGAGTTCGAGTTGTCACATTACACCCACATGACCCACACACTCTTGCACACGCGTGACGCTTTTTGTTTAAAAAATCAATATTGTAATTCAATATTTTTTTACCTCTGCTATGTAATTAACTATTAAATTTGTAATGGAAGAGCTAGGAACCTTGACAGGTATTTTTTTAAAGAATTCCCAAATCTTAGACATTATATTGCATTGTTATAATTTCTATTTTTTTAAGTTAGAAAGGGGTTATTAAAAATAATACTATCAAATTTACTTAATTATTAAAAACTTCGTTTTTAATTCGTATAACTGCAGAAAACATTTTGACGAAAGTCTTTAAAGCTTTTATATAAGGTAAATATTGCACGATTTTCTTAAACTTATAATCCTCAAGTAAGCCTATTCACAGCAACTGTTTGAAAAAGAACTCTGAAGGTTGGACGAAAATATTTTCGCCACAAATCGTAGGACGACGTTTATAGCAACGGATGTTCCGTTGCTAGGTAACGAGGTAACGAAGGCCGCGTTGCCTAGCAACCGCTGGCGCCTAGCGACCGCCATCTTGATCCTTTAAAGCAAATTCAAAGGATGTCTTTTCTATTGGAAATTATTCAAGAGTATTTTTCAAATAGAATCTACACAATATTAAACTTGATGCTAACAAATTCAAATATACTCTCGTCTAAGTGATACAATTTATATCGTCTACAGAAAAAATAGTATTGTTATATGAGGTTTCTTATACCATATTATAATAAAAAACGCGGCCGCTGCGGAGAATAATAAATAATAAAAATAACTATAAATTAAGCTTAATAATTACGAAATATAATAAAATATATACTTATTCGATTGTTACGGATCACCTGATTGGCTCTTAATAAGGCACTTAGATTGATCAGCCCACTTCCGAACGTCAAGCTGTAAATTAGTTGCGTTCATTCTGTTGTCTTCATGGAGACTATGAGTATGAGGCGAATTATGTTCCGTGGCGGTTTTCTATATAAATGTTTAAAAATTGCTTTGTTATAAGCAGGGTAACAACTACCATTAAAATATAAGCTTATAACTAAAACGCTAAAACAAATTTATGTTATTTATTAATATATTATTTAACGTTATCGGAACCGACAATGTCAAAATATAATTTATAAGTGTGGTAAAAACTAAATGGCTCATATTGACTTCAAGTGTAATAATTGTTATTTTGTTTACGCTTCTAATTAACACATTGAATGCTTAAACAATGGATACAAAGTAATAGCCGGAAACCAAAACTTTTTATGACGAATTTTGATCAAGTAAATATCAATGTTTAAAAATACACATGTATATTATTATTTTTATAAAAATAAATCGGAACGGATCCGAGTGGTCGGCATACAGCATGTCGAGTGCTAGGGATGTAAATGATTTAAATAAAAATAGGTAAAAAAACTTTTTAAGTTAAACGGTTTTATGTTAAACATACATTGCAATGTTTAAGATATAACGATATAATAATGTACTAAAAACTAAAAAATAATAAAATAGATACAGTCGTGGGAATTATAAACATATGCATAGACTAGACTAAAATGTGTGTAATTACGTTTCAAAACGTAAATACTTCTTATTGTGATGAAAAAAACCTAGTAAACCTATAAATCAATTTTGTTTTCTATAGAAAATATACAATGCAATTTACTGTAGTCATCAAAGACGTAGTTGTAAAATTTATAACTAGCCTGCGCCGTGTATACAGTAGACATTTATTATTTAAAATGTTTCAGTAATAAAATATATTTTATTAGTTAGATATGTACGGTGAAATAATTTACAAAAGCATTACTTAGCTTCTAGTTTAGGTGTTTTTGTGCTGGAGGCAGACGGGCAGGAGGCTCCGATCGCAAGCGCGCTGCCGGCCTTTAGAATTGGTACACTCTTGAAGGACCCTAAATCGAATGCCAATTTATTGATCCTGACCCCACTGACTGACCTGTCTACCATATGCCTACAACGAATTATATCATATTATATGCAATTGAGAGCTTGAAGAACGGAGGTTGGCTGGAACAGAAGGCAAAAAATCAAGTGGCCGTTCACCTGTAAGATGTTCCGATCATGTGAAAGACTGATCATCCTCACAACTATACACTGTCGGCGCACAGAAACCAGTCGCACAGATACCAGTGGAAACAGATTGTCCACTCCAGATGATTCCTTGCAGACCACGACTGTCAGACAGACCTACCGACTTAAGAGAGAGAGAGAAGAAGAAATAAACACATTTGAATTAATTTATTTTCCAATTTGAATGAAAAAACATCAATGAAGAGAAAAACGATTTGTATTCATGGCCAATGTTTATGTATTGCTTGTTACGATCAAATGGCGAATTTTATCGTATACAAATCTATACGTATTGTGGCTTTGCATTTTTATGTATTAAATTGGTCGGCTTTGTTAAAACTGGCTTTACCATGAGTTGGACATTAGTTACGAATTTTCTTGAAATGGCGTAATCTTATATATATAAAAGAAAGTCGTGTTAGTTACACCACTTATAACTCAAGAACGAAAGAACAGATTTGAGTGAAAATTGGTATGGAGGTAGCTTAGAGCCAGGAGACGGACATAGGATACTTTTTATCCCGTTCGACAGCGTTCCCGTGGGACTTGACATGAAACGTCAGTCACTATAAAAAGTGGTATAACAAATAAGAATCAGACTTGGAATAATAAAACGCAAATGATAGCTATGTAATTGACGTATAATGACAGCTATGTAATGACGTATATATGACAATTTGATATTTGTAAGAAATCAATATTCAAAATATTTCTATTAAATAAATACGTTTAATTATTTTTACAATTTACAATTTAATTATAATGATAGTGCTATTGCCCATTCGTATAAACAGTGAAGAGAACTATAAAACTCGGTATTGTCGTATGTATACAGTTCATCCAAAGAATGATGAATGTTTCTATTTGTTGTTGTTGTCGAATGACGCATTTAATCGAGTATTGGAACGGGAACGTGAATATGATCACCAGGAATTAGATTTAGTAGTTCAAACGAATGTACCCCTGTTGAAATACCAACAAAAGGAAGTTTATGATACTTTAATGAAGGCAAACGATGATGAAAATGGTGGTTTATATTTCCTAGATGCCCTTGGTGGAACTGGCAAGACATTCCTCATGTCATTAGTTTTAGCAACTGTTCGGGCGAGATCCAACATAGCGGTTGCAGTTGCTTCTTCTGAAATAGCAGCCACATTGTTAGAAGGATGCCGTACGGCTCATTCAGAATTAAAATTACCGTTAAATCTTCAAACTATTGGAGAACCAACGTGTAATATTGCAAAACACTCAGCAATGGCCAAAGTTTTAGCGGCATCGAAAATCATCATCTGGGACGAATGCACAATGGCGCATAAACGTGCATTGGAAGCACTTAACCGAACATTAAAAGATTTACGCAATGAATCGAGATGTTTTGGAGGAGCAATGATTTTACTGTCTGGCGATTTCCGCCAAATACTGCCAGTAATTCCAAGATCTACGGCTGTCGACGAAATAAACGCTTGCCTCAAATCGTCAAATCTATGGCGCTATGTGACGAAACTGCAGCTGACAACAAACATGAGAGTTACATTGCTTACTGATAAAAAAGAAGAAAAAGAATAAAGATGTAGATGACCTGAACTACATAATGGTATGCGTTTGGTGGTTAGAAAATTGAAGAACAATGTAATTTACGCTACGATAATGATAGGAAAATTCAAAGGTGAGGAAGTTCTTATTCCGAGGATCCCGATGATCCCAACCGATATGCCGTTTGAATTTAAAAGACTTCAATTTCCGATACGTCTTGCATTTGCCATGACCATCAACAAATCACAAGGCCAATCCTTAAAAGTTTGTGGTTTAAATCTAGAACATTCATGTTTTTCCCATGGTCAATTATACGTGGCATGTTCACGGGTCGGAAGACCATCAGCGTTGTTTGTTTTTGCGCCTGATAATAAAACAAAAAATGAAAAAATGTGTATCACAAGGTACTTAAGTGAAAAGCAACCTATGTACTAAAATACAGAAATAATAATGAATGATTAATGTAGGTATTTAATTTTTTTGTATTTTTTCCAATAAAAAAACCCAAACTGCTTATTTATTGCCATTAAGGCGGAACAAAGTTCGCCGGGTCAGCTAGTTGTACATAAGACAAATATTTTAATGTCATCTTGTTTATTTGTTTAAAGAACTTTATTTCTCATTACAAAAATGTATTTTATTTACATGCGAAACTTAATATTAATACACGTCGCCATTAGCCGTCCCAATTTTAGTCTACTATTTTCACACTAACATGCGTCTTTATATTAAATTTCAGTTTACTTAGTTTTATTTTGTATTTTTTTTTAAATGTATGTTTATCTATAACTGCACTTTGTTGTTTTCTGTTTTATATACATAAATTGTTTATCTATGTACCTGTTTAGGCTTTCTGTATTGTCTTAGTGTTTTGTTTTATAAGTATAAGCTGTTAGATTACTTATAATTAAATAAATAAATATCATTTAACATATAAGGCGTTATGGTGTAAAATAGCCAATAAAAAATTAAGTGAGCTTCCGTCCTACTCTTCTGAGGGACCACTCTGCGACGGCTCAAACCAAGGTTCGAGTCCCGCGGGAGACATCCTTGCACTAGTCTCGGAAAAAAGCCCATTACGACCGTCCTACCTTAGCCACAACAGCCCTAGCTAACCTGTCAAGCTAAACCCAGCAGCATGAGTTGATTCTCCAAAGGTGTAAAGTAATTTATCAAAAAGTCCAGGATATTGGGGAGAAATTGGCTGTGCCAACAATCAATATATAGGTTTGTATCGAAACAAAGGTTTACAATTTTACCAAAAAAAATAAAATTCTACCGATTAGAGTAGAAAAACATCCACTCACTATATTACTTTTAGAAAAAAATATATTATTCAATAAATGATTATTTGCGTGAGACACTGTAGTTGATGTAAATTGAATAAAGTATGATATTATAATATGTGCCATACAAATAGTATAAGAACTGACCAATTCATATGAGTAATAATGTAAAATGCAAAGTTTGTTTAAGACAAATTTGCGCGGCATTGTGTGTGGCAATATGCGAACTAACGATTGTACCATATTCTTGCAATAAATTATTATTATATTATTAAAGAATATATATAAAAATATATTTAAAAAATTGACATCTATACGTCAGTCACTTAACATAAAATGGTCACAGATTAGTCGAGATGACGATGACGCATCAGTAGTAATACTGCTTTTGATAGAAAAATAATACAAGTATTTGTGTAATTTAAGAATGTAACTGACACGTAAAAATATGACGTTCATTTGGTTGTTTACTAGCATTGTACGTCATAGGGACTGGTGGGACGCTATCTTGTCTAGAGACGCGTTTTATCATATAAAAATAAACGTATTGGTTCTTTAATGACTAATAGTTTTAAAATCACTGTCAAATAAGAAACACGATCACACACATATTTTACAAAGGCATTTTAAACTTTGTCAAACTCATGGTACAGCAACCGGCTCGTAGGTGTTGAAGCAGTTACTGGGTTCTTAAAAAGCTCTTAAATGTGGCTATTGTCGATCATATCAAATCAAATCATCGATCGATTGATAATGTGAATTCACTTTGAAATTACAAAAATCTTAGTGCCAGTTCTTCTCGTTCTACCTTGATTTCAGAACTGGCACATTTACGTATAATTTTAGAACAATTTTTTACTGAGGTTTTAAAGTAAACATATTTAGTAGGTACGTGAGTAAATGATATTTTGTGACCAATTATCTAATAAAATTGAAATATAGATCAGAAACGTTATTCGATCTGTACTCTGTACTACTACTCCTTACATAAACATGGAATGCGCAAATATGAATATTTAATCCAGGCATCGATTTTACGCCCTTGAGGCTTCTGCGGCCCACAGTATGATTACTGTTCACAAACAGTGGACCAGGGTCCAAACTTTTAAAAAACTGCTATCATTTATTATTATTTTATTTACAGTGCATAGTGCATGTTAAGGATACGTCAGAATTATCGTGTCTGGACTCCAGTATAATAAAAACACACGTAATATTGCTTGGTTTATTAAACATAAGATTTCTAGCACGGAACTTAATGTGAGTTGCAGTTATTATATAAACCAACTGTCCTTAAACTTAACGTTTAACAACTGTAACTTCATCTAATTGAAACTACTATACCTACAATTAATTGAATTTTACATAACTCCAAATGATTTATTTTATACATTACAAATTTATTTTAATAACTTTACGCTACTTTACAAAGTTCGTTAACAGATGGCGCTACTAACAGAATGCTAATATAATCACATGTCATTCACTACTGAAAACTTAAAAATAAGTGTCAGAATAATGTTATTTTATTTAATTAAATACTTAATGTTTTTAAAAAAGTTCATTTTTACCTTGCATATGAACGCAAATTAAAATAACTATTTGTGATCATAAAACTCAGAACTGAAAAAAATTTAAGACAATGAGTAAATCCACTGTCTTAAATTTTTTTAATATAAGATACGATGACCAAAAATTGCAAGAAACAATGTACTTTTTTGGAGTTTGGCGACCGGATAGGGACTTAATAAAATAAAAATTCGATGATTTTAACTGTTACTGAACATTAATAAAGAACTTTCGGCCATACAAGTAAATAAGTCAGACAGTGATGGATATCATTATAAAATGATATGTATTAGGAACCTACAGCTGCAATCTGGAGAAACATATCGATCGAAGGTACCCAAGAATTTACCCAGAATATTAAGAAGCTATAGATCACAACTGAAAGATTTCTGGCGAAAATATATAAATTTTCCATGTAAATTTGGTATTTATTCACTACATTTCCCATATCTGTGGCGTTCATAAAATAATTATTTTGCAGGCCACGTAATTATCACTGGGTCATCAATAGATCGCAGCAAAATCAATTCTATTGCATTGAAATTAAGTTCAAAATATCGAAAGTCCACGGTTGTTGATTTTGAATCGAAACCGTGAATTTCTGACCTTTAGAAATTCGATGGCTTGTTTTAATAAGGGTTTTCATTTGCATTTCAAAGCCTATTTGTGTACAGCGAATTAATATTGCATAACGGAATTTTAGACGGGATTTGGAAGATTAATAAAATAAGTATAATAATAATAGAATTTATTCAGATAATATCTTTTACATTTAAAAATATTTTCATTTTAATCTTCTTGTGTATCTGTGTGTCCTTTTTTGACAAAGGCCTCCTCAAAAAAAAAATCCTTATTTAAAATTTGCCATGCTCGATTAGCGCGGCCAATATGTATGTACATTTCATAAGTAATAAATATTTTATGTCTAAACATATAATTTAATGTGTTATTTGCGCACCAATATACAGCATCCTGAATATTACCAATCAATTCAGAAGACCTCACAAATTCCCAGGAAAATAATATTGACAGTTATTTTTGCGCACAAACTGGAGAGGAAAAAGATCACACGCCGATGCCACCAGGCAAAGAAAAATACAGGAGCAGATTATTTTGATTAATATTTTTTAATAAATATATCAGTGGTATTTCTGTATCTTTCTTTGCTTATTTGTCAATCAAATATGCAAGTAGGTGATCAGCCTCCTTTGCCTGTCACACGCCCTTGAATTTATGGGTCTAAACTTCTCGATATTTTCCTACACCGTTTAAGTGAAAGCCCGGGCTCGATCCTACGACCTTAGGGATGGAAGTCGCATTTCTAAATGCGGTTCACGATACTGCCATAGTGCAGTTAATAAATCTAATTAAAAAAAATATATGTAAGAATTTGAGCACACCAAAGCAGCATCCTGAATATAACCAATTAATTCAGAAGACCTCACAAATTCCCAGGAAATATATTGGCAAGGAGGCTTTAAGACTTTTACTTGAGTTATTTTTTGCGCACAAAATGGAGAGGAAAAGGCAGTGAAGATAACGTGGGAGCTAGTTAATGTGAACGCGTGTGTCATGACGTCATTAAGACTTCCTCGTACAGTGGCCACACTTCATGAAAAATTGAGATATTATATTCAGACGAAATAATTTAAGTGTTTTATTTGTGTAAAGAGTATTTAATTAAATACGTCAATTAATAGCAAATTAAATAAGGCTACTATCATAATTCATTATAGCGATAACTGAATTAAATTTAAGAACTATAAAAACTTTTGTCATAATAATATCAATCCCAATTTTATTAATCTACCAGTAAGATATTGCAATTACAAAAATAAACACAGACACATAAATAACATTTTATAATCACAAAACTAAAGAGGATAAATTGGAAAACACAATTTACATAATTATTTGTTAAACAATTGACAAAATTCGTATGATATTGACTATTATATTCGATTAAATCCTGTAAGTTGTTTAAGCCTCCTAAATAAAGCCGTTTTGGCCTCCCTGACTCCGACAGGGCCTTCGTAAAGGCTTTCCGCGTTATGATAATGATAAGAGCTTTCGTGCAATATGTAGGGTGACATTTATATAAGACAAATGAACAAAGTTTATCTTAAATTAAGTTATTTAAGAAACAATTGACAACACTATACCTTTTTATATTGAGTATTTTAGGGTAGTTTTATGTTTTTTTTAATACGACGACCAATACCATATTATTGTATTGGCATAGGCTGTAAGGATAATGTGTGTATTTCTGAAGTATATAAAAAAGTTCTCTATTATTTCCTTTTGTTTTTATTCTAAATGTCAATTATTATTAATAATCCAAGGTATCATAGTTTTACACTTTAATATCAGTAGAAGTTTTGTGTTATAAATAATCAATGCAATAAAACACACATACACAGATAATAAAATCAGTGGTGCAAAAATACATATAAACTGATCATTACATTTATTGTCAAATTGTATAAAATATGATTTTATGAAACTCGCAGAAACGTAACCACGAATCACATCTGTATCAGAAATCATGGTGTTACTACAAAATATAGAATCAATGTCTCAACTCCCCACAGCCCACAGTATTAAGGGCAACTATTTATTTCTATGACGTAATATAAACTTTTGATATTACGGCATTCACTATTTATTTTCAGCTTTTAAGAAGTCTCTCACGTTTCATTTTCACGTGTAACAAGAGTTTTAGATTTGCCGCCAAATCACGAAAACAAATGACAAATGAATGCAATATACTTTAGAATACCAAAGAGTTCTAAAATTGAAATTCAAAAAAGTTTTCATTAGCAATCTTTCTAACTGGCCAGTTCTAAACATTTTCAGTGTTACGCACATGTAAACTGTAGTAATTAATATTGATTTTTTTATATATCATCAAGCTCTCTATAACAACTCCTTCCACTTGACCTTATTGAACGAAGAGCAGTTCGAATCGTCGACGACCAATCCCTTTCGATTGATCCCTTGGCGTTGCGTAGAGATGTGGGGTTACTCTGCATATTTTACCGCATTTAGCATGGAGAGTATTCAGAGGAGTTCGGATTAATACCTAATCGGGAGTAAAGGCAGAATACAAAATTCCACCCGTTTTTAAGGCAGCAGTGCCGAACCACCTGCCCACTGAAGTATTTCGGAAGCTTTATGTCTTAAGGCCCTTTAAGGGCGGATTACTTATTAAAAAGCCGGCAACGCACTCGCGAGCCCTCTGGCATTGAGAGTGTCCATGGGCTTTATTACATAACATCAGATGAGCCTTCTGCCGGTTTGCCCCTTGTTTAAAAAATTACTTTAATATAAATTTTGGTGTGCTTATTAAGGAGTAGACTACATGATTATAGCTGTATCAACATTCTCTATTAAAATAGAAGATGTAGAAGAGAAATTAATAAAGATTAAAAATACCTATTTCTAAAAAATTAATCACTCATTTTATATTTCGTCTCTAATTCTCAAATTGTGCTTAAGCTATGATGGATAGTGACAGATGAGTAGGTACTTCAACTAATGGTGTAATTTCATTGAAATATTATTTATAAATCAGGTATTATTTATGCAGAATGCAGACGTATCTATAAAAAATTAAAATCTCTATGTTTTAGGGAATATACTTTAATTATTATAAAATCAGTTAATAAACATAGCCAAGTAAATATTAACCCAAAACTAAGTTTTCCAGGGCAACTAGTACATGAATAAAATATCAGTATTTTTATAAATCTCTATAATATGTTATTGTATTGCATTATTATTCCTAGTATCTAATCTCAGTAAACATAAAAAACATGGTAACTACATATAATAAAACGCCTCATTAACGAGTCGAGCTTATCATATCAGATATTCTTATCATCCCTGACGTCACTATGACCCAGATCGTTGTGACGTCACCGTTGCTTTGTACACAAAATTCAACCTTAATATAAGGACATAGAATGTTTAATCCACTGCGCCTTTCTCCCGCTGAAGATTACTGGACGCTTGAAGTATTTATTGATTTTAATCTGCAGGTCCCGGGTTCATATTTGGCACTATTTGGAATAAATATTTTATAAGAAAAGTGAAAAAAGTAAAAAATTGGAAAAAACCCGTCCAACTTATTTTTAAAAGACTTCAAAGAACCAATTGTACACCAATTACCCTTTCCGGAAGCCTATTTCATTCAGCTTATTGTAATATGTGTGATAGGATTGTGATTTTCGTTATACGCAGAAGTTAACTAGGCACCTCGCCTCGGATTCTTACTAAAGTTATAACACAACCTTCATGATCAGCAACATGCCCTACAACTTAAATGGAGATGGGCAGGTCATATAGCTCGTTATACACACGACAGTGAGTAAAAAAGTCAAGTCGAAGTCAAAAATCATATATTCATGTAGGTTACACAATTACAAACACAATAAAAAATAATAAGAGAAACCGGTTTAGCCCTTCCCGAGTGATGAACGGAATCAAGGGAAATAGGGATTCATCATCATTTATATTTGTGTGTTAATAAGATGTGGATGAATGAAGGTGTTATTATTATATGTACTGGATTAATTTGCATCTAAAGCGTCACTTGAACAAAAACCTAAGTTCACTAAATTTTAGCCGAGCATATTTTTGCCAGCGCGGAATCTTCAAGCGGAAACGTAGCCGTCCAAAACAAACCTACAGAAGAGAATCGGAATTACTTGAAAAGATAAAACGCGAGGAAACAAAGTGCCATTAAGAATGACTAGGTAAATATATTAATTAATTAAAATATACATATTTATTTAAAAAGGATTTTTTTGTTGCATCGACGAGTCACAAACCAAGCTACAGATACAAAACAAGCCAATTGAATAACTGTCTGTAATTTTTTTTTAAATCATGTAATAATATATGAATAATATACTGAATCTTAATAGTTTTGCATTATATTATGAATATTAATCAGTGGGTATTCTAAGCTACCAACGACCGCGTTGCAAGAGTTTATTAGTAAAACAAATCAAACCCACGGCCAAAATTATCGATATCAAATATTCCGTCAATGAAGTGCAATGTGGAACCTGTGACGTCATGTGGGAGCGAGATAGAAAATATGACGTCATACACGGCAGCGCTATTTATCCTAATAACGGATTTATTGCGTAAAGGTTTATGGCGTCATAGGATAATGATGATTTATATTTGGATTTCATATATTTCGGCACGATTTAATATAATCTACTTATTTTTTTGCTTTCGATAATATTATATCTAATTTATATACATTAGTTACAAAAAAACTTGCAAAGGGCGACCTTATCTTCGTAAGCGATCTTATACAGGCAAAGGTTTAACTATCGCATTAGTAGTCATGCGATGTTCAACTGAGGTCTTGCATTCGAAGGCGGACCAATAGAACTTTCTTTTCTATATCCTTGCACTCATCGTGAAGGTATACACAAATGGAGATGTTTAACCTATAAATCTAAATAAAGAAGCACTAAGCAGTACTGGTAGTCGATAATTGCCAATTGCGATAGCGATCACGTATTCAAGTATTTCAAAACAAATACCGTTTTGGAGCGCACCGGATTCCTTACTCTGTAACTTAATATAAAGATACTGGCTGTTATACCGATCTAAACAATGACTTTTTGTTCCATGCAATCCCAAGGTATTTGCAAATGCAAGACTCATCGACCCCAAAACTGTACATTGTTATAAGAGAGGCGTCGACAGAAGCCATATTAGTAGCGGACATAGATTGTCCGCGACAGATTCTTGCTGAACGACCTTCAGACATGAGGTACCAACTGAAGAGAGACCATGTATTTTAGTATCGAAAAATTTTTTTCTAGGGAAAGTTAAGTCTAGCTTCGAAGAATCATGGTCTGGCAGTCGGTTGCAGCACCTAGTCAAAAGCTCCAGTAATTGGATGGAGATAAGGGATAGATTGTTCGCATCAAGATCCTTGCAGACATCGACGCTCATACATAAGCTACCGATTGAAGAGAGAAAGACTAAAATATTGTGACATTCAAACAAATATGATTTCTCAAAGCACAAACCCCCAATGTATTAACTTAGTAACACTATATCGCAATTTCAAATTGTATTTTCAATTCAAACTTTTCTCATTTTAGTTCTAAACCTATTTCTGTACTACTAACAACTTTCACCGTAAATTTCATTTAACACGACTTTTAATTGATTAGTGTGATTGATTCATACTTAAATAAGGATAGGGTGGATTAGCGGCTATAGAAATTATATAAAATGTAAATATAATACTTGAAAACATTATGTTTACTTATATATAAGAAAATATAATTATATATATAGGCACATAAAAAAAAACATAATACAAATTCACGCATCATATACGTGGATGACCTTTGAACAAATAAGCGGACATTCGGAAACAACCAAAATCATGGAATTTGTTTAACAGAACTAGACATACGTTTAGCCACAATCCCAACATTTAGGAAATATTAAAGAAATCAAGGGAACTCCTTGACTTCTTTAATATTTCCTCTTTTACTGTTTCTACAAGAAACGAAGATCCAAATCGTGTAGTGCACTTGGGGATGTTAACAACGAAGTAGTGAAACTGCACCGTGCTCTCAGACTGTTTAAACGGGATGACGGATTCAGGTTGTATGGTCCTGAGCATTATCCGAAGCGAAATCTGTAGAGGGTTGAAAGCCAGGCAACGGAGCGCCAAAAATCGACACTTAGTGAAACGTCGTCTATAATTCCATTTGCTCGCCTCTCAATAGCATCCACACCCAAATTACATTTTCCAGCACCGGTCCAAAGATAACTGCAGTCCTCCACAAACGAAACGAAACTATTACGAAAAATTAAGAAGCTGTTACTGTTTGGAAAGATGCTGGACTTTTGGCATATCACCAAATGTTTGGATCCCACCTGGGACTTAAAATCAATGAAGCGCCCAAAGCTGACAGGTGGGCCTGAATCCACAACTCATTAGACCGGCATGGGTTTTGTTTGTGTTAAGTCGTAAGTCCTTTAAGGATAAATTTATTCCGATCGCCCCTTTAAGAAAACTGTAATCCATTTGCAGACAGCAACGGGTAACCCTAATGATGAGCTTGCTAAGAGGCTTACGTAACAAACTTTATCAAAGGCCTCACAAATGTCAAGAGGTACAGCGAGTGCTTCACAATATATATTTTTCAATCAAATATATTATTTGAAAATATAATTTATTTAAGTAAAACTACGCTAAGCCCTGCTGATGTTTAGTTGGCTTTTTGACTTGTATGTCAAAATTCCTCTGTAACATACCGAGTGTAAACGTCAAGAAAGTTTCAAGTAAAAAAATGTATTTACATTTTTTTAAATTATATTTCTTATAGTAATAAGTAAATATTATTATGATTACATGTTATAATCATAAATAATAATACTTAAATTTTTAAATATTAATAGTTATTGTAATATATAATAATTACAAATATAATACATATATTTCAAAAGGAAAATATTATTATGGCTAAAAAAAAATGTAGTCAAAATCCTTCGCGTTTCAGCGTTTCTGACGTAAATTGTCTCTAACAAATGACCTGTCAGCCTGCATTTTTGTTGGCTAAAACCAACTTAATATTACATTTCTACTTGTATCTTTATAGGTAATTTCCTAGCTAAGCTTAAGGCGTTGTACACACGTAGGAATAAAATATAACGACTCACCCCATCCGGGTTCTGTTTCCGAACATCACACAGCTCGTTGAGCACATCTTGCAATTTTCTATTTGAATCTGAAAAACAATAATGTCTAATAAATTACTTAAAGACGGAAATTCAAATTAATACATCGTTTATTTGCAAAAAAATCCACACAATCAGCTATATAAAAATTGGCATGCAAATGTCATTTTAATTTTAGACATTAAATGAAATATTATTTTTTTTTCTCATACTTATGATGTAAATAGATTATAAGATACCATTTTACTAGTATACACACCTATTATACTGCCATATCTAAAGCATCCATCTGCCTCCTTACATTACAGCGTAAACACTTTGACGATAAAAACGAACTACATAGTATTTTTCGTACGGAAAAAGCTAAATTTAAGCTTAATTTTTTTTTCTAAGCAAAGTAAGTTACACAGATAATTATTTATTTATAAACATTTTTTTTAATTTGTCAACCATGAACTCAACAGTATTGGTACAAGCTTTGCCAGCTTTTGTTTTACAATAATGCTCAAATGTGTTGAACAAGCTCGCAATGTGTTTTGTGCTCAAAAAATAATAATAATTAGGTAAATAATGTTATAAAATGTTTTTAACTTAGCCTTCCTCTTTAGCTACATACTAACATATGGAACAATTTGCTATGCTACCACATGAACACTGTTCGCTTTTCGGAAATAAAAACCTACTAAAGCTAAATTTTGTTTACATTTAATACATAAAAACCGTCCTCTCAGTTCAAGGAATAAATAAAAACAGTTCGAATTGATGCGTCTGCGAGTTTTGTCCTCCCCAAGAGTAGGAAAATATCACACAAGCTTTTGCGAAATAACAGATGAGTCGATAATCCACAACGTGTAGGTAATAAAATAATACAATTAGCTAATAGTCGCCCCCTTCATATAAGTCCAACACGCGACTTTGTCCGATTAGTTCTCAGCAGACAAATAAGATTATTAACTGTTTCTGGTACTTTTTTTTTTTTTAATAGAACAGGGGGCAAACGGGCAGGAGGCTCACCTGATGTTAAGTTTACTCCTCACAAAATCCTTGGATTTGGTTACAATTTAATTTTAATCTGGAAAAAACCTACCCTATTTTACATAAGATTTAGACATTACATTAGATATTAGCTTAAACATAGACATTACATTCATTGCTAATAAAACACACACACAGAAACACAAAAAAATACAATAAAATAAAACAAAAATAATAAAAACATATTTCAAAAGTTGGGCCCTATGGCAAAAAAAGTAATTGTAATAGACAGCAACGCAGCCTTTCACAAACAAAGAGAAAAATTAACACAGACATCAAACAGAGACGAATTTTGTTGTACAATAACGCAATCAGTCTAATGTCATCAAAGCCTTCCATAAAGCTAATTGGTTTCTATTTTAATGCCTTTGATCTTTAATAAAATAAGTGTTTCTAGTAGAAATATCCTCTTTAACTTATGCGAGCTTTTTACAAATTTACTGAGAGACAACTGATATTCCTTAAAAGGTTAATTCTCCATTTCATATATGCGCGAACCAAGGACAAGAATGTATATTTATTTGTTTTCAAAATTATTTAATAATTATTAATAAACAGGTTAAGATTATTGTGATACTTTAAATAAATTTGGTTGCCTGGAAGAAATCGCTCGAAAGCGATAAGGCCGCCAGTTGTCCTCCTTTTCATTTAATTATGTTCAATTTTTATATTGCAATGTAATGAAGTGTTAATAAATAAATAAAATAAAAAATAAATAAATTATCAAAGTTTAAAATGCCATTTTATTCGGTTTTATCAACTTAAGCATAGAATTGCTCGTTTAAAGATGTCAGTCAAATAAAAACTTAAATATGAATATAATTATCTTTATTCAACATATTTCAACATTTTATTACTTACTTAATCGTACTTAAATATAATTTCCTAAAAACACAATTTATAAAAATAAAAAAATGCCGTCATCCAGGTACTAGATATTTAAACGTAACAATTTTATAAATAAAACTGATAGAAATAGGTTAACTACAAGCGACATAGACAAAACCACAGAGCCGAGTGGTTACTTACATGAAGTCAACTCTTGCAACTGCTGGAACTCTGCAGGTGACAGTTTATCCCACTGGAACCCGCTGCCGGTTTGGTTCGGCATGACCTGTAATAAATTGATCATTATTACTTCAGCCCTTGGGAAGTTAAAAGTTGATGAGTCTCTAGGCAGCCGACTACACCAAAACGTATCATCACAATTTTAATAGAACAGGCTGCAAACGGGTATGAAGCTCATCTGATGATAAGTGATACCGCCGCCTATGGACACTCTCAATACCAGAAGGCTCGCGAGTGTGTTGCCGGCTATACATTTTAAATTGTAGGGAATCTCTGAGAGAATAAATCAAGGAAATTAATATACTACTTTTCCTTTGCAAGGTATTTCTTAAAATATTATGTATATAAGTATACAAACATAGTGATAAGTTTACTAACATAGAACATACGCACAATGTTAATAAACGAATAAACGCAGGCTACAATATTCCGGTGCTAGAGACTTTTTAAAAATAGTAATTCTTTTTTGGAAAAAGCGATACTCTTCTTTAATAAAATCCCAGAGGCTCTTTTATCTCTGTCTTTTAATAAATGTAAGAAATGTATTAAATAAAAGCAGTGTAAAAAGGCTTACTATAAAGTTAATGACTATGTAGTTTATACGAGGGTCTGGGACTAGTGCTAGACAGGCTACCGGTAATAAATTTGCTGTTGTGTCGTTTGATGATTTGCTTTTAAAAGAGTACCGAGAGTTTTTAACGCCGGCTTTTTCTCTCGGCATACACCCTCTGTCTTATTTGCCGATGAGTAGGGATGCTTACAGATTCAGATCTTATGTCCCATTATAAATATAGTTTATTTGTATATACATATGTATATAGAGAGATAAAAAATAATCTTATCGTACTAAGGAGCATGAAAACGCTGACATCTTTGAATTTATGGGTTTCTCGCAATTATCTAAACATAAACCATCCAGGCTTTGTTGTCCAGGATAGGGCATTAAATGAAGCTTAATCTTGGGTAGGAAAACAAAAGACGTTTGACACGCAAGACAGATAGTGGTCGGGAGGCGATGCTTTTATATTATGACACTGACATAGCGATTTCTTTCACGTGAAAATAAGATATAAACCTATACTTTTGAAAGCTTTATGTAAGGTAATTTTATCTTAATATTAGAAATAATATAAACATTGTAAAATTCACGAAAAATATTTAAAAATCCAAAACAGAATGTTAATAGAATTTTTTTTTTAAATAAATAATAATAGCATAAGTTGATAAAAAAATGCTATGCAATGGATTTACCGCGGCAGTCGCCTAGTGCCACACCTTTTTTTACAAATGCCGTGAAGAGGAGTCATCAGCAGCTCATAGGCCGATTATTTCTTAGGGTATTTGATAAACATGGCATCAAATTTACTTATCTGTTTCATGAACATGTATTTTCCTAAAGGGTTATATGCAAGCTGCGCTTGGCCTATGACGTTAACATTTTAGTTGCCCGACGCCATCTTTAAAGCGTTAAGGTCCGAACCAACGACTACAGAGCCCTTGTGGTCTTTTAAACCTTGTATAACTTTCTCTGTGGTTCAATCCTCACTTAAGTACCTAAATAAACGGATGAAACAGGAACACGCTTGGTTTCCATAGCGATACGGTAAATAATTCAATTTTCCAGCGACCGGATAAGCCAGGCAGTCGTGTTACAAACTATCCCGGTTAATAACGTTATTTTTAACTTATTTATGGGTTGAATTTTACGTTTAACAACCTTCGCGTCGGCTATACATTATTAAGGTAAACCTTTTACATATTAAACATTGGCTATTGAATAAATAATGTGCTGTGTTTTCTTCGAATTACCAGTGAAGGCATAAAGTGTTAACACATTTTTCCGGGCTATTGGAGATAATTGGACGCACCAAATGCCGGTGCGTCCCTGGGCGACGGAACCCACGAATAGTGAGTCAAATGGTTCAGTTCCCAATACGTAGTTTACTTTGTTCTTGACCAGTAGAGCGTTTATGTGATTTTAATGAAGCACTCATCATGTACTACAATAAGTCAACTTAAACAGGTTCTAAAATGAATTTTAGTCATTACTTTAATATTTAATCATTACTTTAATGAAGCAGTTTCATATAAACACTAATAGAAAACATAACTTATTTTAGATCGAGTGTTTACAAGCTTGCTTGGGGAGACACGAGAAATAATAGCAGCGGACCCGTACCTATTTATTTAAAACTATTTTAAAACACTGACATCAAAATTAATATATATTAGAAACACTATTACACATTTACAATATTATGTTTTTATATAACCCTAGGCTGTTTCATAGTCCGTGTCTTAAAAAGAAGTAAGTTTCAAGACTTATAACATTTTAATAAAACATTTTTATTGATAAAAGCATTCCAACGCTCGGCACACTGTTACATCGGTAAAATAACTACAAAATACTATTTTTATTCTTATAAGCACTGAAAGGCAAACATGACATATACGAAGAGAGATCGTACAAAACAAAACAGTAATAATAATAAAAAAACTAAACAAAAATCGATTTTAATTTCCAATATTTGAAAAACAAACTGTCACTTCATATGTGACAAGTATGTCTGCTTGAAGAGCCTTCTTCCACTGTGTACCCATTTTGCCCCCTGTTATATAAAAGAAAGCACAGAACTAATGTTAATTTACTAAGCATAACATTGCTATATAAACATGTATAACATACTATAGCTTAGGTATCCAATAATTTGTTAAAAAATAATTAATTTAAATATCACCACAGCGGGAATATTTCAATTGAACTTGTTCCTATTTCAATAAAGCAATAAATGTTCGCGTTCAAAGAATACCCTTGAGGGCAGTTAGTTGGTTTGAACCGATCACAAATAAACTAAAGCGATAAAGGCTTTTCATCCCAAACGAATACAATGTTTGTCGTTAAATAAAAAACCTTTTTTTGGTCGTGTATTATTGAATGATTTTCTTTTAACTATTTTTATACATATATATTATTATAAATAAGTAGTTATTGTAAAACTGCATGCGTGCGTTACGTTTTCGATACACGTCGATATAAATATTTATTTATCACTCGAAAGAACTCAACGACTAAAACATCACCATATTCTAGAGCTAGAAGACCGGCTATAGCTCTAGGCAGTAGATGAGTTGATGCTTCCAATAAGAAGCTACTCCACACGTCACCACCACAGCACAGATTAGCTTGTAGGCTGATTGTAGACGGAGGGTAAAACTTGCTGAGTTTCTTGCACGTTCTTCTCAGAACAAGGCCTCCTGGTAGTTTTGCGAACGGGTGGCGTAGTTTTGTTCTTTCGCGAATTTTGTAAACGTTTTTGACATTCATAAGCATGCCTTAAGACGCATCTAAATTGAATAAATGGTTGAATAAGAATTTGATTTTGCAAATAGGCGCAGAACGAAAAACAAAATTGTATATATATAATATTAGCATCTCTGATGATATCATTGAATACGCAACGTAATTTACATCGCACATATCCCTTAAAGAGGTGTATAAAGTAAACGAATTTCACACGAGGACTGTTTAAGCAAATGGCCTTAAAGGCCCAAAACATTTAAAGGTTACACTGTCACTGTTATTTTTAATAGCTGGCTATTAAAACCTCGAATTGAGTATAAAGAACAGTTTGTATTTCTATGCCTATATAATACAAATGATCACGGAGAAGATAAAAATCGAGCTAGAGGAAGCTGAACAATATTTGTTTTAATTAACTTACCATGTTAAGACCTTCCAAAAACAGGTAAAATTTATCTTACGGTTTCAATGTCTACAAAAACATTCATGGTTCCTATTCGAAATTTAGTGGTATATTTAATTTCGAAAGAAAACTACTGTGGTATACTTAATTTCGAAGAAAATCACACAATCCGTGGTATACCATAGATTGTGTGATTTTCTCGAAAACTTTTTTTTTTTTTTTCAAGAGCGCATCGTGCAATCAGTCTTCTGACTATGAGCAGATGAGTTGTAGGAGGACTGACGGGTGGAAACATTCCTCAATAGGAATATCTACCATAATAATATTAGCTCAGACAATGTTGCCGAGTTCAAGGGTTCTTCGTCTTTTGAGACGGCTTATACACTCGGGTAGGGTGAGTTGAACAGCTAGGTGGTTAGGATGATTTTCCAGCCTAGTCTTGTACTTCTGGGCGTACAATTTTATTTCCGCTTTAACTGTAGGTATGCCCAGGTGTTCATGTACTTCAGCGTTTTTAATAAACCACGGCGAGTTGCTTATTTGTTTAAGGATGTAATTTTGTGTTCTTTGAATTTTAGTTTTGTTAGAGTCGCATGTTGCTCCCCACAATTGTATTCCGTAGGTCCACACGGGTTTTATAACAGAGTTATAAATAAGGAGTTTGTTGTCGATGGACAATTTAGAGTTTCTACCCAATAACCAGTGCAACCTCTTGTATTTCAAGTTTATTTCAAGCCGTTTTGCCTCGATATGCCTTTGCCATGTCAACCTACGGTCCAGGTGCAGTCCAAGATATTTGACTGTATCACTTTGAGGCAGCTCCCTTCCTCCTAGGTTGACAGGCGGGCATGTCCTTCTTCCCAGAGCGAATGTCACCTGCACTGACTTGCCCGTGTTTACCCCGATTCTCCATTTATCGAACCAGTTGCTTATTTCATTTAGGCTTCGCTGCAGCTTTAACGTGGCTTCTTCCGGTTGTTTACTCGAAGCCAGGATTGCGGTATCGTCTGCATAGGTTGCAATATTGACGCCAGGGGTACATGGTAGATCTGAGGTATATATGGTGTACAGCACTGGACCAAGTACAGAGCCCTGAGGTACCCCTGCAAGTATATCATGAAAGCCTGATGTACAATCCATCTCTTTTACTTGGAATATTCTATCGAAAGGATTTCTACAAAAAAATACGTTTTTATCCTAATATTTTTGATAGCTTTGCTTGCTTTTGCTGAAAAGAGGAATAGCAGTAAATTTGCTTATAATACTTTAACGGCCCTACATCAGTCACACCGTCGGCAGATTCTGTCAATTTAAATAATATTATCAGACGCTTAGGACTCGCGGTGGTAGCGGTTTGGAATTTTATTTTAATTTAATTATTTTCAAAACTCCCGAGACCAGATTTTTGTGCGGTAACGCAGCCGCTGCGGTTGCGATTATCGCCCGTAAACTTGGTGGTATATACTTTGCACACGGCAAATGATATTTAAAAATATTTTTATTTAATAAATAATATTTTTTTTCAAGTTTCTCTCAACTAAGGGCTATAAAAATATATGATCTGTAACTGGATTTACAAAAAAATCTTAAAAGCAATTCGTTCAAGCCGTTTCGGAAGAGTATTTACAAACACGAGAATTCTCTAATTCTGTAAGTATGTATATACTAATACATTATTTCCTACACCACAAATACTAAATTGACCACAAAAGCCTAAAGCCATCTCTGGAATATCTCCAAAAATAGACCCAAAACTCGTAAATTACTACAGATCGCTAGAATTAATGTCAACACCGCCCTTACTGAAATGAATATTTATTTAATACATAAAACAAAGCGTATTTTTATGTCATTAGAAAGCTTATTTCTTATCCTAATGGTTTATTTATATAAATTCACGAAGATATATAAATGATGAAATCAAAATTGTATAGTGTATGTACTTTTGAAGTAAATATTTATTTAGATTAAAATTTGCAAACAGTGTTTTGTCTGTTATATAGACTCCTCTCAAACACACGAAAAGTTTACTTGCTTTATATATATATATATCACTTAAAAATTTCTCATATTAACATCGCACCCACGGTCCCAAAAGTCATCAGGCAAGCACAAAACGCTGTCTTGCCGATAATAAAATAGATTATCTTTAAGTCGGAAAGATTTTGTAAAATCAGTTTTATTGCCAGTATTAATATCGCTAACAGCTTGTAACACAGCCCGCAACTGAGGAATTTCATATCTCCCGGAGAGGTCGTAAAACGAGATTGCTTGGTCCAGGAAGTGGAGTAAGTGGTGAATTCCGACCTTTATAATACTTGGTATTGACTTAACTTGATGGGAAACATTAAAATAAGGCTTTGTTTCTTAGGCTATATGGTGATTCATAGATAGATATCGTACATCTGGGGTAAGCTTAAACTGGTTTAATATTTTATACGAAAGTTTAGATATCTTAAATGTGCAATGTAATATTTAGAATAATTTTGTGCCGATTAATAATTATATTTATATATTTTACTTTTTTGGTATAGAACGATGCTGGCAAATGTTTCTATAAAAATTATTTCCAAATTCTTTTTCATTCATGTAACAATACAAACGATATAAAATAATGAAAAAATTGCCTTAATTATTATTGATTGGTATGAATAAAACTTAGAAATATAAAAAAAGAATTATTATAAATTAAAGAGTTGTTTAAAATTTAGTCACGCTTTAGAACAAAAAAAAAACAGATGCCGAATTTTTTACTTTATTAAATAAGTATTTATTTAACACAATCTAGTCTTCTTCAGATAAAAGTTATTTACACAATTATTACTAAGCGATAGTGTCACTTGATGAAAAACTCGTTTATCACATTAACAGATCAAACGTTCCCAAACTGATTCAGCCACCGATGGAATCCATTCACTCCGTGATCATATCGGTTCTAGAGTTTTAAAGAAGTGTGTTCTAAATATTAAAATACTAGAATATACATCTTGAACATAGTTCTCGATTTTCATGCTACCTAGACCTAACTTTACGATGATGATTCAGGTGTCGGTGTGCGCGCGCATCGTAAAAATTCACTCTCATCATTTTTCTCCATCGCGCTAAAAGAAGTACAACTTCAAAAATCATCTTAGTTATTTTGAATCGGCCGCGTGCATACTTAAATGAGACCAAACACCGTTCTGCAACTATTTACGATAAAACTAAATTTATAATAATTACGAATAATATACAGTATGTCCCATTTACTATGAACACCTGGTGTATGTATATTTAGTCCGCTATTTCAGTCCGGGCAATGCTCCCGCGCAAATACAGGGCGATTACGAGTTTATCTATAAATTGCACATTTGATAGAAAACGTAGCATCATAGTTTGTCTTAGTATGAGGCAGATACACCTTTGTATGGGTGAATATAAAAATAATTAAGATTCCTTTTAATCATACAAAATCAAACTCTAGATAATAGAGCGTGCGATTTGACAACGCAGCGCAGGTGACAAAAAAAATAGTTTATTAAATTAGTAGCAGACTCGGCCAAGCGTTGCTGTGGCTAAGGTTTTTGTTATATTACATAGTAGTAAATTAATCAAGGGAAACCGTAGGAGAACTTATGTGAAATGTTGGTACCACGACACGGACCTAAACTAAACTACCTTTAACTCAGCGCCATCTGTTAGAATTGTATCAAATAATAAACAAATGTTAATGTTATCGTAATTTTAGTAAGGATGCCTATTTTTTTTGAAAATGAAATATAGCCTATGTCACTCAGGAATGATGTAGCTTTCCAACAGTGAAAGAATTTTTCAAATCTGCCAAGTAGTTTCGGAGCCTATTCAATTCATACAAACAAACAAAAAATCAAACCTTTCCTCTTTATAATATTAGTATAGATAAAAATAAAATATTATGAAAATACCTAATTGCGCGCTGTAACATGTTTCAGACAAATATTTTGCTCAAACACTAAAAACGCCACTGTATTTGATTCCCGACGAAACAATACAACAAATACAGTAATAGGTTACGAAACTTCAAAAGAACAGCCTGTATCACACTCGTGTTATATTCACACGTATGTTTAACATTGTATTTGAACGTTTCCGAATAATATTGGAAAACAAGATTTATTATATACGTGTTTATCCAACTGCCTTGTATATCACGGAAATATTATATTTATAAAGAGGCGTTATATATCAAGAACACGTTTATTCTATTGCTTACGTGTAAATTCATTTAAATATATATAGTTTACTTGTGGATTCGATAGACTGCGTGATATTTGAAGCGATTAGGATATTACACTAAGTATTAAAGTACCGGTTGCAGTTCCATTTGTCGGGCTAATTTGTGAATTTAACTGCCGACCCCTCAGTAGGCCCCAATATCTCTGGAAAGACGCCGTGGTGATGGAGAAAGCGAGCTCCAAGTGCCTTATTGGCAAGCGGTTTGAAGGTGGCGTTTTCTAGTTCCTGAGGCCAAGGCTTAACTTGGATCGCGTCGTAAGTGATCCAGCGAAGTAAACGAGTATGAACTAAACTGTGTGATGTTTTATTGATTATGTAATTGTTAAAAACATGTTTAATGTCAACAATAATGTTGTACGAACGTAGCCTTTTATTTGACAAATCTTCTAAACGTCGTTTTTTTTATATTATTTATCGAAACATCATAGAAGCAACAATTGTATTATTTTAAACTTTATTTAACATAAAAATAGAAAACTATTTTTCTCCCATTCATGCAAAAGACAATTTCTATTCAGTGATACAATGGCGAAACTCGTAAGAAAATAGCAAAAACTTAAGTATTAGTAAAGTTAAGTTATAGATTTGTTATTGAACAAAATGATACTTCAAAAGTACCGACGGAAATAGAGAAGTTGCTTGTTTGAACAAACAAAAAGTTAGGCAGGCTCAATATTTATATTGCCAAGGGATACAGTTTTTGTTACAGAACGGTATCGTGTAACGAAAGTTTGCATATTACTTTATTTTGAGAGGGGGAAGAATTTAACTCTAATTTGCCATAGAAGAGTATTAGGGTTATATTAAAAGTCGACACTTAACGAGAATTCTAACTACCATATGGCATACAATACGTTTTTGAATTGAAAACAATCTGAGATTGTGGATTGTCAGACCGTGACAGTCGATCGATGTCATATCTGCATCCCAATAACCAAACCCTATGAAGACATTCCATTTTTTGGCGACGGATGGAATTCAATCTCTTCGCTCTTTACACTCATATTTGATAATCAATATAAACTAAATAAAGTAAATAGAACCGTACAAATATAATTAAAATACTGGTGCGGCTTGTGATGCGGCTGAAAAAGCTAAAGTCTGCAAATACAGGGGTCTAGGCTCTGAATATGATTTTGTCCCATTCGGTGTCGAGACCCTTGGTCCGTGGGGTCCTAGCGCATTAAAGCTTTTTAGGGAATTATCAAAAAGGTTAGTCGACATCACAGGAGAACGAAGAGCTGGCAGCTACCTCGCACAAAGAATTAGTCTAAGTATTCAAAGGGGCAACGCTGCTAGTATCTTCGGAACCTTGCCTAAAGGGACTCCTTTTAATAATATTTTTTAATACTTAAATTTTAATTATTAAAAAATAATTTTAGTTATTAGATATATTTTTATGTATTATGTTATTTTTGTATTAAATTGTTAAATAAATGATGTTATTATTAAAATATACATGTCTATATTTAAAACATGTCAAATAGATTTTTAATCATTTAAAAAACTGGTATAATTAAAATCTTTAGATAGGATATTGGCACAGTTGAACGGTCATTTTCATACAAAAGTCTATCCACATACACCGATCCAGCCTACCATAAATAGCTCGTATCGACAGATGGCTATTACAATCCGTCGATTAGCAGACGTTTTTTTTTAAATATTTGGAATAAGATGTCTAAAATGGATTGAGATACGTTATTGGGTTTGGGCGATAGTCAATGACTGCGTTTGCGCATTAACTCAAAGACAAGCCATATTTTTTCAAAGTTCACTTTAATATTAAAAAAATTACATTTAGATTTAAAATTGTTTAAAGTCAAGATTTTTTATTCATTGTGTGATTGGCTTTACATTACTGAACGTACTACGCGTTAGAACTTTGGCTTTACGCCAATGGATTTCCCTGACTCTGTGCCCAAGCACAACATAGTGAGGAACTGGGCCAAAAACTTGTTGATTACCTGCTTATTCAAGAAAAGTGTTCAATAACACCAAAAGACTAAAAAATATATGATATTGAATTGACCAATTTAGAAACAATGCTATTCCTTCCCACACTTCACTATTTAATTCAGTTTAGCTATTCATTAAATATCTAAATTTACTTTAACAAACAAATTAAATAACTTAAAATAATCCTACGAATTTGAAATGATAATCAAATCGTTTCACAGATTTGCTACGAGATATCATAATTGTAGCACTTGTAGCCTCTACGAACAACTAATGCTACGGGAAGCTACTACGTAATAACCAGTGATATGTCAATTTCCGAGTTGTCATGTAGTTTTCCTGAGAATTTCATTTGCTAATGAATTCTGAGTGGCGTGCTAATCTAAAACGTGCATTAGGTCAATCGCAATATTTATTTTATGAAAAGTCCATTCGTTATATTGTTTCAAGAAATTTAATTAAGTTTAATTCCATTAAAAGTTATATATACAAATTTATTTTGATAAATTTATTAAACTTTATTATTTTCATGATAAGTTTTAAGTTTTATTTAATGTATGTGTCATGAATGCCATAAAGTCAGCACAAGTATTACCGACCTAATATAAAACGCATTTTCCGTTATAAAATAATTCTGTGTGTTCTGATGTTGATATTTTTCACAATAGTATTTGTGAATGTAAAAAGATTATTCACGGCGAAGACTTGCAACCTAAGTTACTTATTTTAATTTATTATTTTTTGTTCATAAAGCTTAATATATGTATGATTTAGTGTAACAGCACTGAAGATGCCACTAAAATGCTGTGTACAAATGTAATTGGATTTCAGGTTATGACTGTATGTATCTAATCAATCTGTTTTCTGTTTCTGTGCCAAAATATAAAAAATAAAAATAAAATAAAATGATTTTCATAATATGTTTAACAATAGCAGTTTATATTATCAAAATTTTACGAGCGGCGTTGGAGTAAACAAACCGAGCGATCATTCAACATCAAAAGTACAATTGTTCTGTTTGCCAAGACTTTATAATGACTCAGTGGCTTTGATTCAACTTCTCAGAGGTCACATGAAAAATCAGTCGAACATTTCGACGCTCGTTAAATAAAATGAAAGTTTTATTGCAGTTCTCGAGTATCGCGTCGGTATACAAAAAATATAGTTAATTCCACTTTGGGTCCTTCAAGAAAAGAGTGTAACAAATCTTTAAATGCCGGTAACAGACTCGCGATACCTCTGGCATTGATAGTGTCCATGGGCGGCTGATTTAGTTAGTCTCCTTTTTGATCTCAAAATCACTGCTTTTCGAATTAAAAAAAAATTGCGAGGATTTATTATGTAGAGGTTAAGAAACTTTAACAAGAATAAGAGTCAAATGCGCTGCCGAGGTTTCGAATTTTTACCGAATATAATTAAATACTCAATAATATAACTCAATAATCAGTCGGCACTTTTCAGGCATGCCTAAACATTTTTTTGTAATCTTGGGGTACCTTTACATTATGTAATACTTACATAGTAAGAAAAGTATTTAAAGATATCTTTTCTATTTGCGACATTTCATTCAAGCCTTTTCCAGGGCTTATTTTCCTTCGACCTCTGTCGGAAAGAAAAGCGTTATTGCATACCAGCTCATCCCTTCGTGAATGGGAAAATTCTTTTAACGCCACAGTTCACAAACTCTATAGGTACCTACAGAGATCCTTCCTTATTTCGTTTATATACAATATCTTTATGAAGCTCCTTTTATGATTGTTTCAACAGTGTCATGCAGAACATTCCTTTTTGTGGAATATAACATTGAGAGAGTGAACATTTCCATGTAATTTTTGCCACGATTATCACATGCTAAAGTTAAAGTTAAAAGTTAATTTTAACTCTACACGCCCGGACTTCGAAAAATAAGGCCATAGTATGAAAAATTTACCCACTGTTCTTTAGAATATACAATACTTTTTGTACTAATGAATTGGCCTTGCCACAAGCTTTGCTTTTTCATTTTGAGGATGAAGAGATATTGGAATTCTAACCGATATTTTAAAACTAATTGTAGCCAAATCCAAAGTGAAGGGTTCATCCCTTCAGTTTTTCCCACACTCATAAATTGTAACCTAACATTCTTGTTTCCGATAAGGTAAAGTATATATGTAATACACTTGTATTTAATCTTCACTTAGTAATCGATTTAAAAAAATGTTTTTGGTTAATACAGCGTCACAACAAACAAAGAGTTTTAGCATATATTCGTACATAGTAAGTACAATAACTGTCTCCGAACTAAATTTATTTTCTTTAACAATTTTCAGTGACTATAATCGTTATACATATATCTCTTTTGCAGATAACTATTTAATAATCAAAATATAAAAGAAAGCCTTATTATTTCTATGGATGATTCAATTATAATTAAATCAAATCCACTTTTGCCAATGTCTATTATACTATACAAGCTTAGTGTATATTCAGACTTATATGTAAACTTGCACCCTAGTTTGCGAGGCATGCATTTCCATTGAACCAGATCGATACAGTGATACGCAAATTCTCAGGTTTCATTCATGGGCGTTCACTGGAAGCCTGAATACATTTTGTTATATTTATTTGATTATCATTTCTATATATATAGTTATAAAATTAGACAAACATATTTGCTTTGTTTAAAAATAAATAAATCAATGGTGCTTAAACCTCTTCAGGCTATGGCCTCAGATTTCTGAATCTGTTTCATGATCATTTTTAAATCTAATAGGCAAGTAGGTGATCAGCCTCCAGTGCCTGACACCCGTCGTCGACTTTTTGGGTCTAAGATGTGTCGGCTTCCTCACGATTTTTTCCGTCATTGTTCGAGCAAATGTTAAATGCGCACATAGAAAGAAAGTCCATTGGTGCACAGCCCGGTATTGAACCTACGACCTCAGGTATCAGAGTCGTATGATGAAGCCACTAGGCCAACACTGCTCATTTGCTTTGTTTATTAAGAAATATTTTTTACTAATAATAACAAAAAAAATGTCTAATTATAAGTTAGGTAACTAACGATGCAGACCAGTGTTGGGGGTTCAGCGTGCGACTTACATCCATTAAGGCTCGAACCCCGGCTGTGCACCAATGGAATTTCTTTCTATATGCGCATTTAATATTCCCTCGGTGAAGGGAACTTCTTTAGGTTACCTCACGAAGAAACCGGCTTGCCTGAGACCTCAAAATCCACGGCGGGAGTCAGGCACAGGAGGTTTACAAAACAAATGATCATGAAACAGAGTAAAAAAATCTGAGGCCAGACCTAAAAAAGGTTTTAATTTGTATTTTTAAATAACGATGCGTGGTCCATTATGAGAGTCAATACAATAATGCCATTCTAACAAAAAATGCCAGATTTTTTTCTATAATAGCATTACTTTGTGATACGCTGTTTGCAGTTATAGGTATGTAGATTATTGTCATTTATTTGGTATTATTATAGATCGATTGTGGTACAGATTGTGGACCTTAGAATACTTTAGCTTTATTTTACGTCTCTTTTAAACGGATATAAACATGATAACAAACATGGTACTAAAACCTCAAGTTTTTAATAAGACCGCGTTTGTATTTTGGCATCGCATATTCCAAGTTTATCGGTCTCCAAATTTAATTGGTAAGGCAACAAAATTCAACCACGCAACGAGGTTGTGGTAGGAGTGTTTAAAATAAATTACCTATTTTGTGTATATATAAAAAATATATAATCCAAGGAAAATTTGCGAAAATATAATAAAATGTACTGATGTATGACGCCTGTCTGCGTATTCAAAGAATTTTCACATAATATATTTTCGCATACATATGTAACGCTCTTTCTCCGTATTTTTTACCTTTCATATGGCAATATATTATCCTGAATTTTAATTCAAATCGGACTGAATTCATTTTATTTGTAAAAGTATTATAACACTACGCATTTCATTATTCAAATTCATAAAAATTTGTGACTTTGCAAATTTAAATTTCAACAGGCGGCCTTACCGCTAACAAGCGATATCTTCTAGGCAACCCTAAGAATACAAATCTAATAATATAAATAGGATGGGAAAAGTGCAAGAAGTGCACAATTAATTTTTTTTTAAGTATAGCATCTCCGACTAATTATTAATAAAATAAATGAAAAAATTCCTGAGAAGCATCAGCTATGAGATGAAATTTCCAAAAAGGATACTAGAGAAACGTAACATATATAAGAACCTGAGAATTTGAAATTAATTTTAAGATAAGAGGGGGTTTTAGAATTGAAAAGAATTGAGTATGGAAGTTGAAAGAGATGAGCATCACATCTGAGTCAAATAGTTTGCCACCCGAGCTGCCTGCGTTATTTAGACACACAATAAACACATATTTCCTAATACCAAATATAAAACTTATGTATTAATTATGTGCAATACTTTTTTTTTCTAGATGTTAAATCATTTTCTTTGATTTAAAAAATTGAATAGCATATAAATTACAAACCAAAAAAACGCCTTGTTAAGTAAATTACATGAAATTGATCGGCGCTCCTAAACAACTTTGTAATTGAAATAAATTTATGAGTCTCAGACGACTTTTATATATATATTAGTTTGAAGGTCAATAACATAATGCAGACACCATTACGACTTTTTTGTCTGCAAAGAATAAAGATATATACAGTAAGTGTAACGATGCCAGGCTTTTCACAATAAGATTTTATTCCACGCTATGAATGCTATTACGGTGAAGAAAACATCCTGAAGAAACCGACAAGAATTATAGACATGTGTATCAGGCACAGAAATACCTTTCCATATTCCAATTGCAGATGATTGAAATTATTTAGTTATACAGTGTTTGTTATGTACACGAAAATAGCAAAACAAACGTTGCGTTGCTGAACGGAAAGGCGCGAAAATTGACAGCTGTCACGGCGACGCCTGACAGCTAACGTGGCGCATAGGTATGACGGTAAACAAATGGGCACGCGTTGACTAAAAATAACTGTACATATACAGTGGCCTGAATACTAAAACGAAGTTAATTTTATATCATGCATTATCTTTGTTGCAATCGTTCATTCAATTTTCCGTAGTGCCTTGAATTGGTGGCATTTTTAAGCCATTATGATGTACAAGATATATTAATAATATAAGAATATATGCTGACATACATATAAAAAAATCTTAACCACATACAATTATTTATTTCTCTACCAGACAATTTGTTTGATACAAATTTGACTTTTAATTGGGAAATGGACAAGTTCGTGAAATAATCTCTAATAATCATAATAATAAAAGCCTTTATTGTTGTAATTATTTATACATGTGAAGAACTAAGAAAATATAACTAAAAATAAAAAACATAAACACTATTTTAATTAAATTTATAATAATTAATCGACAAGACGGTAAATTTCTGATATACAGCTTCTCTTTGGACATAGGCAAGGTACTACATGTAGTATATACTATATCGTAAAAAGTAAAGATTTGTATGTAACTATGTCTGTTATATTAATTATTTCAATATTTGAACGCTACATTATCACTGATTAATATAGGTTAGTTTAAGCAAGAAAAAAATGAAGATATAGATTCTAAACCTAATTTATTTTATTACCCGTAGATGTTGTTTATTCTGTTATCTTTTTTTTTCATCAAGTCCCGTACACAAAGGGAGCCAGCGATAAACTATTGCTAAATACATAATTATTTATGTAGTTAATAATATGTTTGAAAGTGAGATTTAATTCAATGATAACTGTGATAGTCTAACTGACAGATTAACAGGGTAGTGATTTAAAAAAACCAGCCTGGACGAGAAGGTTGAGTTTGATTTGGATTGGTCATCAGCACGTCCAATCCATGACACCTTGACTCCTGACATAATAGATAAGAGCGTTCCAATTCTTAAAAGGCCGGCAACGCACTCGCGAGCCCTCTGGCGTTGAGAGTGTCCATAGGCGGCGGTATCACTTAACATCAAGTGAGCCTCCTGCCCGTTTGGCCCCTGTTCTATAAAAACAAACAGATGATTCCCTCCAGTCGCGGTCTTTCTCACCACCCAAAGCTTACATCTCGTTACATTCTCCATTTTCGTCATGACACAATAACTGTTTACGTTACCAGAATGATTGTTCAATGTCCGCCTGTCGGACGAGATATATTTTGACAACTAAATCCTAGATTAATCAGGAATACATTAAAATGTAATGGTTGATCTTGGCGAGGACCCAAACGTTAATCGTGACTGACTGAAACTATAAACTAAATTACATCCTAACTAAACATAAATGCAAAAGTACGAATATTAGCTTTGGGAGTTATCATTGTATTTCTAAAATTTTAAAACTAATATGTATTTCTCGAATAATCTACCGAACGGATTCGTGTACAGTTTCAGTATAACTTAATAAGTATGGTTTTAAGAGAATATAATGATTATTATTGAAATACAAAAAATACGATTAAAAATTTTATTATTTCAACAAACAACAGCAAAACAACTATTTAATTTTTATATTCAATTTCAATTTAATTTATTAATGATTTTGTATTATTTGAGTAGCTTACTTAAATAAAGAATGACAGTAGTGTTCGTAGAGCTTAAACCTTAACTTCTATCTCCTACGGCATATAGAAGTCAAAATCCATATATGTCATCTTTTTGCGTGTATTAAAGGGATAAATATATAATTTTTTATATGTTAGAAACGTATCTCTACGAATATATTTGAACATATAGTGGCTTGAAACAGATAGCTCATCTGTACGCAACGAAGTGTTTGTAAATTAATATAACTCAAAAACAACGAAGTGTTTTCCAATAATTTTCCATAATATAATATATACAAAATAATACTACATAAAACAAAAAAAACTGTAACTAAAATCAATGATCTAAGGGTAAAGTCGTAAAACAAATTTTATTGCGTACTCTTTATCGCCAGCGAGATTGGCTAGTCTTAAGGCTTGAACAGTGCTCAAATCGGTCAACTAGCCCTAGTTTAAATTAAATTGTTGGGAGAACTGTCGCTCATATGCATTTGAAAAAAATATATATTGTGGGTTGAAGCCTACTGTATCGATTGATAAAATCAAAAAAGATAAAAGCAATACCAATTTCCCAAAAAAAAATTTACCATCGAACCGTAGATTAGACATAAATTACAAATTCGCTCCAAAACGGTTTATGCGATTTATTTTAATCTTACACGTATTATTAGATATAGCATATATTATTATTTTGATAAAAAAAAAATTGTATTAATTCGTTTCCTGGGCATGGAAAGTAATAAAAGGTAAATAAACTCAAGCGCAATGGGCTTCCCTCCGCAATTTCACACCCGCGAGCCCTGCATGCGGCTTGTCTTCAGTCCACCTCAACGCTTTGCGACGGGAGGACTACGCTTGTGTGTCGAAGCCAATAATAATTAAATATTTGCGTATTTTAGTTTTTACCCGCGGATTTTTTTAGAAATGCCAAAATATAAAAAGAAATATCAAGTGAGGCGAGGACATGAACTTCGAAAATTATTGTATGTTATAAGTATATGTATATAAGTACCTACCCAAACAAAACTCAAATTTAGAGTTGTCAAGTTTCAAGTGCAACTTGTACAACCAAGTAAAATAAGTTGCTGAACCTGATACCTGATGGAATCTGAAAGTGGGTACTGGATCTCGAGGATGGTAAGCAGTAGACATACCGTCATTGAGCTCGTTGTAATCAGCTCAGCGAGACGATACTAGAAATGTGACTATATGAACCTGATGATGGACTCCGAAGGTGGGTACAGAGTCTCGAGGATGATAAGCATTAGACATACCATCATTGAGCTCGTTGTAATAAGCTTAGCGAAACGATACTAGAAATGTGACTATATGAACCTGATGATGGACTCCGAAGGTGAGTAGTGGATCTCGAGGATGGTAAGCAGCAGACATACCGTCATTGAGCTCGTTGTAATCAGCTCAGTGAGACGATACAAGAAATTTGACTATATGAACCTGATAATGGTCTCCGAAGGTGGGGACCGGATCTCGAGGATGGTAAGCAGTAGACATACCGTCATTGAGCTCGTTGTAATCAGCTTAGCGAAACGATACTAGAAATGTGACTATATGAACCTGATGATGGACTCCGAAGGTGGATACTGAGTCTCGAGGATGGTAAACAGTAGACATACCGTCATTGAGCTCGTTGTAATCAGCTCAGCGAGACGATACAAGAAATTTTACTATATGAACCTGATAATGGTCTCCGAAGGTGGGGACCGGATCTCGAGGATGGTAAACAGTATACATACCGTCATTGAGCTCGTTGTAATCAGCTCAGCGAGACGATACAATAAATTTGACTATATGAACCTGATAATGGTCTCCGAAGGTGGGGACCGGATCTCGAGGATGGTAAACAGTATACATACCGTCATTGAGCTCGTTGTAATCAGCTCAGCGAGACGATACAAGAAATTTGACTATATGAACCTGATAATGGTCTCCGAAGGTGGGGACCGGATCTCGAGGATGGTAAGCAGTAGACATGCCGTCATTGAGCTCGTTGTAATCAGCTCAGCGAGACGATACTAGAAATGTGTTATATGAACCTGACGGTGGACTCCGAAGGTGGGTACTGGGTCTGATTGACTTTGATTTCATTTTCGGGCTTAGATATAACATGCTGCACTCGTAGGTTTCAGAACCAAGAAAAATATTTAAAATTTCAACTGGAAGACGAATCGTTGAAATTGAATATTTTTTCAATAAACTCAAAGAAATATAGTGGTATTATAGTAAATATTACCTAATATTTATTTAATATTAAATATTAATAAGTTCATATAGTCACATTTCTAGTATCGTCTCGCTGAGCTGATTACAACGAGCTCAATGATGGTATGTCTACTGCTTACCATCCTCGAGATCCAGTACCCACCTTCGGAGTCCATTATCAGGTTCATATAACACATTTCTAGTATCGTCTCGCTAAGCTGATTACAACGAGCTCAATGATGGTATGTCTACTGCTTACCATCCTCGAGATCCAGTACCCACCTTCGGAGTCTATCATCAGCTTCATATAGTCACATTTCTAGTATCGTCTCACTGAGCTGATTACAACGAGCTCAATGACGGTATGTCTGCTGCTTACCATCCTCGAGATCCACTACTCACCTTCGGAGTCCATCATCAGGTTCATATAGTCACATTTCTAGTATCGTTTCGCTGAGCTGATTACAAGGAGCTCAATGACGGTATGTCTACTGCTTACCATCCTCGAGATCCAGTACCCACCTTCGGAGTCCATTATCAGGTTCATATAGTCACATTTCTAGTATCGTCTCGCTGAGCTGATTACAACGAGCTCAATGACGGTATCTCTACTACTTACCATCCTCGAGACCGAGTACCCACCTTCGGAGTCCATCATCAGGTTCATATAGTCACATTTCTTGTATCGTCTCGCTAAGCTGATTACAACGAGCTCAATGACGGTATGTCTGCTGCTTACCATCCTCGAGATCCACTACTCACCTTCGGAGTCCATCATCAGGTTCATATAGTCACATTTCTAGTATCGTTTCGCTGAGCTGATTACAACGAGCTCAATGACGGTATGTCTACTGCTTACCATCCTCGAGACCTAGTACCCACCTTCGGAGTCCATCATCAGGTTCATATAGTCACATTTCTTGTATCGTCTCGCTGAGCTGATTACAACGAGCTCAATGACGGTATGTCTGCTGCTTACCATCCTCGAGATCCACTACTCACCTTCGGAGTCCATCATCAGGTTCATATAGTCACATTTCTTGTATCGTCTCGCTGAGCTGATTACAACGAGCTCAATGACGGTATGTCTACTGCTTACCATCCTCGAGATCCAGTACCAACCATCAGAGTCCATCGTCAGCTGATGATGATGACTCGGTTTCGGTATTTTAGCAATACTGACATTAAAAAGTTTTAACCTCAGAACGAATTAAACATGTAAAAAAATCATGTATGTACTAGTTAAATAATTGGCAGCCACCATTTTTTCTAGACCAATATTTATTTATAAATTTTTATATTTAGCTAATAATTGGTTTCGTATTCACGTAGTTTTGTTAGACTATTCACTATTTTGTTAGACTAGATGGCGTTAGTAAATTATTGTTTGTAGTAGAGGTCAAATCCTCAAAGTCATCGGCGTATGTTAGAGTCTTAATAAAGTAATTAAAAACAAATAGAACGATAATAAAAGTCTCAAAAGTTTTTATGTGTTTTACTTTGTTCGATTATCTGGTGCAATTCACTATCTATCGAACTTTTACATTTGTTCTCTGTATTGTTCAGATAAGAAATCTTTATAGTACAGTTAAACCGGTATAAGCGAGAGCTTCGGGGAACGCGATCTCATTTTCTCTTTAATGATTCCTCACTAACCATAGCTGTCTCCATATTCTCTTTATAGAAGAGAAGTACAGAAGGGGTCTGTCTCACATATAGAGGTTTAAAAAACCCTCAAACCAGCCGTAACAACCTGAAAAGCTGTGAATTCCTTAATTTGTAGCAAAGACTTTAAAATACATTTAACTGTCTCTTATAGAGTTATAAGCAAGTATTAATTTCACTTATTAATACTATTCTTAAAAGGCCGGCAACGCACTCGTGAGCCCTCTGGCATTGAGAGTGTCCATGGGCGGCGGTATCACTTAACATGAGGTGGCCTCCTGCCCTTTTGCCCCCTGTCCTATAAAAAAAAACTTATGGTTGGTACGTGAGGAACACTCGTGAAAAATGATTCTCACTTATACAGGTTTCATGTCTCTTACTGATGGAGTTTTAGGCTAAATGACGGGAGACGGTATATGCTTTGATTCATACAGTTTTCTCCTGTGGGTTGACTATATATCTATATTGATTTGGTGAGGATCCTACGTAATGGTCCATGGCATGATGAAATCAAAGGTTATTGCGCTTCATCAACTCCCTTGTTCAGTTGTGACCCTTGAGCGACCCCTTTGATGTATTTCGAGGGGTTACAACTATTATTTCAGTTAAGCTATGCTATATTGTTAGCAGTGGCGTAGAAAAGGGGGGGGGCGGTCCGCACCGGTTGTCACCTTTTTTGGGGTGACACCCACCCGGTCTTTCAACTTTAAGAACAAACAAAAAAAAATCACTTGCATAAAAAAATTTTTTTGGGATTCCTCCACTAGCACTAGCTCAGCTCTATGTAGAATTCGGGGACTCCCGCAAAAGAGACTGACGCTATCGTAGGGGATTCCCCGTCCCATGCTCGCAATCTTTATATCCACCCAAGAAAGCACGCCACTGATTGTTAGCGCTAGAGTTATAAAGCACAGTAAAATGTGAAAATCTAATTTAATTAACTTTTATAAATAAAGACAGTGAGTATATTATTATTCCTGTTTAATTAAATAAAAACATACAACAGCTCAAATTACGCTTCACATTTTTCCTGAAATGGTAAAAATCCGTTTATACTTTATCATAAATATTTCAGAAGCGCTGTAACCTTTGTAGGCTCAGATCTCAGATTTCTGTTTTTGTTTCATGATAATTTGTTAATCTAATAGGCAAGTAGATCATGAGCCGGTTTCCTGTCATGTTCTCCTTTGGCGTTTGTGTGAATGTTAAATGCGCACAAAGACAGAACAGGTGCACAGAACCTACGACCTCGGGAATAAAAGTCGCACGCTGAGGCCACTAGACCACTCACGCGATTTTTTTAAACCATCCCATCAAGAAGTTATTAGTTCGACATCTCATACAACACCACCTCATACTTCTCTTTTTAGTTATCATGGAATCGCCAATATTTTCCATACAACATAGCCACAGCGGAACACAAAAGTATATATAACTCGCCTACAATATCGCGTTAAAACATTAAACATTGAAATGATTTATTTCACAAATACAGCGGCCGTAACTCTACATTACAGCTTTTTTGTTTACAAAGCTCTGTGTGCAAATTGTATATTGTTATTCGATGGATTAAAATAACATTCGATCTTCATAATTTAAAAGGCAGGCTTCAACGTGCGACTTTCATACCTGATGTCTTAGGTTCGATCCCCGGCTGTGCACCAATTGATTTTGTCTATGTGCGCATTTAATATTCGCTCGGTGAAGGAATACATCGTGATTAAACCGACATGTCTTAGACCTAAAAAGTGGACGGATTTTGTCAGATAGAGAAAGCGGATATACGCCTATTAGATTGTCAATCATGAAACAGATTCAGACATATGCCCAGTCCTAAAGAGGTTATAGATAGAGGTGTAATTAAGCAAGTAAGTAATGTAAGCTGAAGAACGATAGTATACCCCCTTTTTTTGTCTTGGAATAGTGGTAGACTTACAACCAGACAGACCAAACCCGGACTCCCCTGTCTACCATACGCCGACAGCGAAGTATATCTTATTTCGGCCATAGAATGCGCAGAGGCAATGAGAAGCTGGAGTGGTCGTTCACCAACCAGATGGACTGATAAAGTACAAAACTGTGGACTGTAATAAGAGAGGCGCTGATAGGCACCGGTGGAAACAGATAGTCCGCTCCAGATATTTCTTTGCTGACTAGATTGCTCAGAGCTACTAAAAGAAATAAGATAATATATGCAAAATTCATTTTATTTATGTTTTATTTAACTGTACTCCTAGTAACACAAAAAGTATATAAATGGATCCATCAATTTACAAGACATTACGTATCTAGGATGATTCATGACAACAGATGTTCAAATATACCAAATGAAATGGAATTGTTTGGAACTTCGCGATAAAAATAGATAAACTCAAATATAACGTATGAACCGTGAAAACTATTTTAACGTCATGAACGTCACAGGTGCTTATTGGTCTGGAAAAATCATCGAATCAGTTTCTGTATGCCCTATATATGTCTATAGATGGTAGACGAAAAAAATCACACGTTACAAACATTAAAAATCGCATGAGCAATCAAGTTCTCACAATATTGTTGAAATGTTGAAATTCAAAAAAATATCTGTGGCGCTACAACCTTTTGGACCTGGGCCTTAATTTGACAATATAATAGGTAAGAAATATAGTATAGTAGGTATAATAGATAGTAAATTAAAGGTTCTTGTTAAAGATTCAAGACAATGCTGCTGATTTAGACACGGTTAGTCTAGTCTAGTAAGGTGGACAGAATTAAAATCAAAAATCTATAAAATGAATATTGTATATATAATGAGTATTCATTGTGTGAAGTCCGTTAAATATAGCCGAAACCTTTTTATTAATGGCAAGGTCAGTCGAAATGTCAGGCGTTGAATTACGCGCGATGTCAAATTAATGACTGGCAGCATGGCGTCTGTCAACTAATTGAATTCTAGAGAAACGTGTTGGTGACACTTACTGAATCTAAATTAGAATAAGACACGGGTGAATATTTTATACTGAATCTATAAAATACCGTCTCAAACCTCACCTACTTATATTTTACTAAATATCAAAATTCAATTTGTCAATAATAGTGATTCTAACATGTTATCAGTTTATTTATAATTTTTGATGTGACAACTTCTTCAAAATCTTATATTTCGATGGAGCCAGGTGCACGCACGAAAAAACATGACATATGTGGCTTTACCTCGGTCTGAGGCGTTCGATTCAAGGCTTGAAGTGCAAAAGAGAGCGCGGAACGAGCGACAAAGAGGCACAATCGGCCTTCGCGTTTAGCTGATTTCGTTCAATAATAGACATAATTGTATTTATAAACGTACAAATAAATGTTACTTGATAAATTCAATTGCGATTTCCATTTACCTCCTTCTGTATATCCAAACAAAATATCTATCAAACAGATAAAATGAAAATTTTCTTTTGAAAAATACAACTATTCCATCAGTATTTTCTTATGACGTTGTCACGTTCTACTATCGTCAGTTAACCGACTTTACAGAAAACCGATTTTTTTCCTACAATAAATTTCACAAAAAAAGAGTGCGACTTTACATGAATTACAATAATTATTTCTAATAAAGTGATATTATGTTGACTTAATTTTCTACAATACTCGTGAAGAGTTGGATTACGTGATTGATAAGATTTATAACAGTCTTATTGTACTGTAATGTTATTTTTTAGTAAAAAGACGGAATAATTAGCGCGTTTCGTCTTAATGTTTCGTTCCAATTTATTAAAGTCCCCGTAAAGTTTTTTAAGAAAAGTTTGCAAAATCTTAGGTCGATGATATAATACAAATCTTCCGATCAGCTTCAAATGTCTCTCTTTATGAGGGATTGTAACTACTTAAAGAAGACTATATGAAGAGAACTTGAATACCGGTAAATTCTGAGCGTTGAGACAACGAATATCCATCCGTATGTTTTCAACGCAAATATTTAGTTCCGCGGCACTTTAACTTCAATTCATTACTTGATGTTCCACTGGCAGTGTATTCCCTTAATTGCATGCTAATATACACACTTTCAAGGATAGGAACAAAGTGTGGGTATGTATGATTAGAAGATTTTATAGGCAAGTAGGTATTCTTCAGATTGCATCCGCTTCTTAGATCATTTTTTAATGATCAGTCTAATCTAATCTGTATGATGACATTCGTCTTCTGACTTATTCCTTACCATGTTGGCCTTCACCAAGCCAACCAGTGTTAGATGTGCACATAGAAACAAAATTCTTTTGGTGGACAGTCGTGATTCCAACATCCATACTCAAGTTCGCACGCTTGAGCCACTACGGAGAAAACACTTTATATTGAAAATAATATCGGTGACGAGTTCTTCTCATCCGTGCCGCCCTTAAATTAAGAACTTAATGTGTAATGGCACTGTGTATTTTCGTACATAGTCACAAACTTTTCAAAGTATAAAATTAAGACTGATAAAGCGATTTTATACCCTTAATAGAATATGATTCCAAAATTTTTTTGGTTAAATATCTATAACGTGAAATAAAGTTTCACTTTTACCGTGGTTTCATAAAACGACACAACATTTTTTTCATTGTGACATCTGCTACCTGAGTTATTGTTTTTAATGTTGTATTTTATATATTCTTCACTTCCCTATCACTACCGTTCCTTCGTTTCTATGCTGCGTTGTAGTGAACGCCCAAGTTTGAGACTGAATATTAGTACAGGTAGTCGACAAGTACCTACTGTAAAGCTGCCATTTACTTCGTTTTCTTATTTTCCATGAATCAAAACGCTTAAAACTCTTCCAAGCTTTTGCTATTATTTGTCAATTTCTTGAGATATATTCATTCATATTCATTCATCGGTCATTTCTTTGGTTGTTACGGCATTCATTTTAAGACCGACTATCCCGCTTTCTAAGTCAAGTTCTGCGACCATCCCGTCCAACGCATGGCGTGTCCAGGCAAATAAAATCAAGTAGCCTGCAAAGCTTAAGAGGGTCAATCTTATGCCGTTAATTAGGCCATATTTATCCCAACTTATCTTTCTGAATATTGAAATAATAAAGTTTAAAGAACTTTTTTAGTTAGTTAATGCTCCATCATCGTTCACGTTAATTTATTCCAATATAGATATATTGGAATTTATTTTTATTTGGTATTTAGAATGTTTTGTCCTCACTATTAGATAATAGTGAGGACAAAACATTCTTAATCCATTAAAGGTGTTCTTCATTTATTGCCACTTCTCTTCCATTCTACGCCCTTGATTTGAGAACTAGCAGTAAATGTAAAATTAAAAGCATTTAAATACATTAAATTTCTTTATTTTGACGTTCATAAGTGTACATTATGTTACCAACATCATTAAATGATTTTTGTTTTTTTTATCATAGAATTAGTTTATAAACATTTTTAATAAATATTTTTCTCATTTGTCAATATATCTCGTTGGTTCTACACCCTTTATCTGAACTAGTAGCAGACTCTTTTGGATTCAAGTGTATAGACGGTAATTTAGTTGGCGCCTGGTAATGCCGGTGAATCACATCAACAGGGTTTGTGATTCAAGTTTTTTTTATTCAATTTAAGTAACAGCAAGGAAATGCCACGTAACAGAACGCGTCGGATACTCACTGCGGCCGTCCTTTGCCCCATCTGGAGGTTATAGGACATTAAGTATGGCATGGCCACCAAATTTTTAAATTTATTTTAATTTTCTATTTATAAATTTTTAGTTATGATTATTACTATGTCGGTTAATACTATTTGAATACTGTATGCTTGTGTACATAAATATTAGATATAGATTTTATTTTCATACTTCTTGGACTTATTATTACTAAGTATAACTTTAGTACTTAAATACGATACCTATGAATTAAATATTCATTATCTTCATATTTGCAATATTTCTATGGCGAAGAGCAGAGATACCAGAGATCACAGACCCCAAACGATGTCATATCACGCGTCACCCACTCTCATTACATCATACGCGCTAGTTACGGCCGCTTTTGACCTAACTGTTGTTGTCTGAGAAACATATTTGTTTGATATTCTATAAAAGAAAAAATTAAATACACAAATTGTGCTCAACTATTGGGAAGCTATCTTTCTACTTTCTCCGTTCTACCATGCATTCATGCTACCCATAGGCTATCGGTTAACTTAGGTGCAGAAATCCCGTAATTTCCTATGTATTTTATCTATTCATGTATTCAAATTCAAAAATCATTCATTCATCTAGGCAACACAATGTACACTTATGAACGTCAAAGAAAAAACATATTAAATGCTAAATGCTTCAAATTTTACATTATACTGCAAGTTCTCAAATCAAGGACGTAGAACGGAATAGAAGAACTGGCAATAAACTCTGCGCCACACTTTTTGATCGCCAAGTTTTTTGTCTTACACAACGTTTTTCAGGAGGTGCAACTAATACACCATGTTCTTTGACGTCTTAAATATTTGTCCTCTATCAGCAGGAAGCATAGTGAAATATGAGTACGTACTTACATTCTCATGGAAACAAATACATAGTATCGAATATATTCATGTAAGGGTTTGTTAATATCTAGATCAGGTCATCGGCTAGGATGCTAGACAATACCTGATGACAATGCTGATTTGGGAACTGGCAGTAAATAAAATAAAACCAAATTTAGAAACATTTCATATATATTTTTTACATTCATAAGTTTACATATCTAAACGAATAAATGATTTTGAATTTTATTATATATCAGAGAATAAATAAATAAATAAATTCCGAATAATTATTCCGAAAATACAAGTTAAATAAATACATTTTCATCACGGGCCGTGTTTATTTTCCTTATCTCTTAACCTTCAAAAGATTATTATAAGTGCTAGCGTATTTAGTACTACTGTAAATTATTACTGATGATACTTTATCCATAATTATTTCAAAATGTAATCAACCGTTCAGCGTTGTTGCGGAAAAACTTAACATACATACATTCATTATTTTTTCAATTAATTATTTGTGGGCTTAAGTAATTTGTATCGAATTTTCTATAGATCGACAAAATATGAAGAAACAAACATAAAAACTCTTATTAGCTTATATAAATATTTACAGACAGAAATAAAATCAAAAATATCTTAAGCTCACCAAATCCCAATAAATCCAATTTCCAAATTTCCAACCGAGCACACAACTCTTACAGTTTACACACCCGATTTGCGAGCGTCAAAAAGTCCATAAATACATGAAAACAAAACACCAGACGATCTTATTTTTACATTTGCCTACAATAACAACATATAACGATGTATTTTCCTTCTAATTCGCTTTAAATCGAGTCATTGCGAATTCCTTAGTCACTCCCGTCAAACAAACGGAAAACATCACATGGAATCACGGAATTTTCTGATTTAAACATGAGAGACGTATACCCTGCCCGACGCTCCGACGTTCACTGAAAAGCAGAAAATTGAAGCTGAACGGACCCTATCATTTCAACAAATCTATACAGACTATAAGAGAAAGTACACGATAGACTGTCCCTTTTCCCCACACCCTTTTTGCGTATATCCTGTCTTGCTCTACATTATCCTGGCCACTAACAAGACCAGAAAAAAATAAAAAGGATCAAATTACGCGTCTATAAAGTGAAACGGGACCATTTTTTCAATTTGACGTTTGTTTGGTGACATACATTTTGGCGGGGTAAAAAAAGAAGTTTTTTGGGGACTATAATTATTATTATAAGCGCGGTCGTAAGACACATTTGAATACTACTCTATTAATACCTACTCAGAGTTGTTCATTAAATTGCTTGTAATGGCAATTAAAATCATATACCTACCTATTGTTAAAATATTTGTCTTTATAAAAGAGTTTAGGTAACCAAACCAAAATAAACGACTCTGAGTAAAGTGGTATCTAAATATTTACATATATCGCGCGAGAAGAAATGTTAGCCGTGAAACGACTACCAAATTCAGATAGTGCCTTTTGAATATATTAAGTTTCATTTCCTACACGAAGTCAAATAGTAAATCTGAGTTACGACTTGCATATAACATGAGGTAACTATTATCATAGTTTATGAACCTACTAGCGACCCGCCCCGGCTTCGCACGGGTGCAATGCTGATACTAAATACACTACACAAAAACTGTGTACAATACTTAGTACATTATTTTGATAAAACTCCTAGGGTTCAGCCTGCGTTTGCAATGTAAACGGAAAAAATGTAATTATTTACGACATCACATTAGAAACCTCAGAAATAACAGTACTTTTCCGCTATTTAATGGATGTTATTATACATATAAACCTTCTTCTTGAATCACTCTATCTATTAAAAAAACCGCATCAAAATCCGTTGCGCAGTTTCAAAGATTTAAGCATACAAAGGGACATAGGGACAGAGAAAGCGACTTTGTTTTATACTATGTAGTGATATTACTAACATTCGTTATAAAAAATGTTTGTGTTCAGGAATCAAATATGTAACATTTTATTTATTTTACAGATCAACGTCAAATGTATTTGGATACAGGTTGCTACTTGTAGTCATGAAGTATAATTAATAAAAAAACAAAAATAAAGTTAGTCAGCCGTCTGTGACAAAACGAACTTACGTCATAATGATTGTCTATTATTATTAACAAAATAAAATTTTAAGGCCATAAAATAATTTTTTTCGTTGACTTATAACCCAAACATATATATTATATACTTTGTTGTAAATTAAATAAATTTGATCTTCCTGTCCTGTACGCTGTCTTACTAGATACTCATGTCATAAAAAAAAATTGTCGGGAACATCAAGTGATAATTTTAATCAATAGTAATTCCCTATTTTTACAATCAAATCACATTCCATAAATAAAGTGAAAGACAAGTTAATTTTATTTTCAAGTCCCAACCATATGGTAGCGCACTTTATGGGTTAATGACGCATAAAGACGCACGCAGGTTGCTTGGTCATTAACAGAATTTACGACTAGGGATGTCACCTATTTTAAATATCGAAATTGAGCTTTCTTAAAACCACTTTCCATCTGAAATCCTTAAACGTTTAACCACCATAACTTTACAGTATCAAATTTATTTAATTTACAACTGATTTTATATATAGTTGTGTTGTATATCAATGATTGTATATTATAATGGCTGTGCTGTGCTATAATGGTTCGAGATCTGGGTTTATGGACGTATGCTTAAAATATCTTGGACGTACGAAGTATAACCGAGCTGGACAGAATGCATGAGAAATAAGTTCTTATGACGGCTAAGAAAAGGACGTCATCCGGACACGATTTTCGTAACACCAAAAAAACACGAGCTCCTTCAACTAATCATTCAAGGAAAACTGGCAGCTAGAAGGAAACCTAGCCGCAGACGCATGCCTTGGGTAAACCGTAGACAATTATTTGGTCAAAGCACCAAATCATTGTTTATTAGCACGGCATCCAAAATTCTTTATATATTGATTCATTTGAATTTATTCAGTGATAATTCTCTAATTTCGCTTAGGAGTTAGTTGTAAAAACTAATACAATTTACAAAGAAGGAGTGGTGTACCTTCTGGAGCCCGAAAAACTCGCTTACATCAAAAACGTATTGGATTTTGAGATAAGAGCCATTAGGATAAGTCTCAGTTGCAAAGAGTCTCTCTACACCTTAACTGTTCGTAGTTTTATAACGTCATGGTACCTTCGAGAAGCCAAGACGAGGGAACACGAGTGTAGCATTATATTTGTAACTCCGACAGCCCTATTTACGACACCATTGTATTAGGGATTTTTATTAGGATGTAGGCTTAATAAAACGTTTTATACTTGCGTTTTCCCGGTGGACGCGTAAATTTCTTGACTGAGATTCTTTATCATCAGCCCGTTAAAGTCGGGACAATGGTTTTCTTAATGCTTACGTATATTTGCAAGAATAAATTGCATTGATAAATTGAATTTGACTAATGGTCCTAACTATTCCGGCTATTGTTTAAACTAAAGCTACGATCACTTCACCATCGTTACGTCATCACGAGATATTACGAAATTGTACTGAGGAGGGTCAGGACCTTCAAGTATCTCTGCTGAATTGTATGATATTAATATATCAATCTATAGAGGATAGAGAGGTCATTTTATGCACATTTCTTGTCTATGTCTCCAGTTCTCAATTACCTAGAGATATTCTAATATAAACAATTGGAGTCTGTCGTATAGTTTATGGTATGTAATTTTCCGATGTACTAACACACAGATCTTTCTCTTTGTAATAATACTACACAAAAGTTTGAATAAGAAAATTAGCCAGCAATACGTAGAGAGAAGACATTTCTGATTCTATTCCGTATTAAAGAAAATAAAAATACATATGCTAATATTGTCTTTGGATTTGGTATACTCTATGAAATAATGTATATTTTTAAAATATAAACTATGTTTAAAGATAATATAGTTTCTGGATTTCTCAGACAATATTGGTATAAGTATATTATATAATATATATATTTTTAATTAAATGTAATTAAGGCAGGCCTCATACATTCAAATTTAGGAAAACTAAAAACTTTCTTTACAAGCTTGGAAGGAAGTCCACATCTGCTGGCACCCTTCCGTTTTGTTTTCCGTTCGGCTTTGCCCTAATCTTGACTCCTTTTATCATCAAAATCATTGGAGCGTGAAGTAAGTTCACGATAAGAAAGTTTTCTAATTATATTTCTCACCAAGTTACGAAGTAATATCCGTTTAGCGAGCGGGTTAACAAATTCTAATTTATATTTACTTAACTGGGCGGAAGTTTTATGTTCTTAATACATTGTTCGTAATACGCCTGATGCAAAACATGTAACTGCGTACAGAGTGCATGAATTAAATATTTTAAGAATTAATGCGTCGTACAATAGTTAATATTACACTCACTTACATTCACGCACACACACACTCGTTCACTAATATACTGCATGATTCAATACCCGTGTTATTAACAGTTAAAATGTAGTTATGGAAGAGCTTGGAACCCGACACATGAATTTTTTATTTACTACCAATAAAAATGTTATTTAACAAAAATCTAATTAAAATAACAAATTATACTATTCTAATAAAAAATAGCGTTTATTCGTGTACTATAACTAAGGTTACTATTTTTACAATAAAGTTATATATTTTAAGACTTTATAGTCTAGCGGTCTTTGTATGTGGCCGCTAAGGTGAGGGGTACTGGGTTCGATTCCCGGTTCGAGTGCAAGTTTTAATGTAATTTAAATTTGTTTCCAGCCTCTGCTAGCTACGGTACCGAGCGAGTGCTTAAACCGTACATACGAATTTCTATAGTATACAGAGGGCATCGAACTATAGAACGGAGACTGTGTAGTTTTAGATCGTCGGAGTTGGTTCTAGGCCAAGAATGGAAATTGCAAGTGGTTAGTAATTCCAATACTTTTTAGCTTGGGTAGAACGCCTGGCGAACCCCATAAGGGCGTGAGAAAGGCTTTGGTGTTTTTAGTGAATCTCTGAATAGCAGAAGCATTTGAGTGTATATACAGCTGCACAGTCCCCGCGTCAAGCTCAACCATGGCTCGGGCCTGGGTAAGCGCATTTTCACTTATTAAAAAAAGTGCGTACGTACAAAGTACACATGTCAGAAGTAAAACTTCTTTGTAATTGTTATTATCACTAAGGTAAAAGCCCCAGTAGATGATCACTCCATGTATTTTTATATCTATATTCACACTGTGTACTTTCTTATGATAATCTAAATAAATATTAAATCTGCTTTTACTGTACAAGACGTTATGCGACAGAATTGCCATCTAAAGTTCTAATATGTAACTACTAAACGAATACATCAACTAATAGCGTGTATCTTTTCTCGATCTCCCTTTCTCACTCTCTCTCAATCGGTCTGTTCATTTTCTAAGACAAAAACGCTGCGCATCTTCGTGAAAAATTTACGTGCCTCGTGCGTTAAAAATACACTGCCATAGGGACCAATCTTTTTATTTATTTTTATTATTATCTAAATCGTTAGTATTTTTGTTTTTTTATTTCATATACTTTAAAATACGTGTAATGAAATATATTGGTTCATATGTGCCTAGTATGCAAAGACGCAAAGATGGTGTAACCAAACTATACTAGTTAACCACAACAAACTTCTAAATTAAAGTGACCAACTATCAGATCCGAGCCACCCCAAAGGAAATCATTTAAAAACTAATTGAATTATAGGGTAAGTGGTCCTATTTCGGTCCCCGAGCGTCCATTGCAATTTGATATCGTATCTTCAAGATAAAAGCTTTCCTTGTCAGCTTTATTAAAGGGGAATGAAAATAAATTGTGGATTGAATTAAATTCTAGATTAGCCGAAACACTTTTTATCGATATATTTCATGAATCAAATTAAATTTTATTAATTAAATTGGCTGCTGAAAATAGGTACCTACTATGAAGAAACCGTCATGTAAAAATAAATGTGACAAATGGAACAGATGCATAAATAATGTCTATATTAGACATACAGTCTGTGGGACTTCAGACTACATAATTTATTTTAATAGGGGCAAACGGACAGGAGACTCATCTGATGTTGACTGCCTATGGACACATTGCCAGATGGGACGCAAGTGCGTTTCAGCCCTTTAAAAATTGATATGCTCTTTTCTTGCTAAATCGAATTGGTTCGGAAATACTTCAGCAGTTGGTTCCACATAGAGGTGGTGCGTGGAAAAACTGCCTTAAATAATGCTCCTGTTCTCGAAAGATGAAACTCAGCTGCAGGTATTTCGCCTAAAATATTTTGAGCAATAAATATAGTACAAAGATAGTAAGAAGATGTGTAATATAATATTCTTATTATTAATTAGGAAACAACTAATAACAGCAATGTAATAAAATCTAATTTAATAATTTCAATCATTTATATTTATAGAAGTATATACTGTACTATATACAAGATATAAATACCCACATGGGCATACATAAATTATTTAAGTTGAATGTAAAACGAAATAGTACCTCTACCAGTGGCTACTGATATTTATACATTTTTTATTGTACCTAAGTCAAAAGATAGTTATTTCCTGTCTGAGAGCAATATGCATAATTTATTGATAGTTCATTAAAATTTACAATAAGTTTCAATTTCATACTTCCAAAGACTCGACTTCGGGGCTAGTATCTAATTCTACATATTATTAAGTTCTCTGTATTCATTTCTAATAAACGTATGTCAAACTTAGTAAAAGTATCTAATAGGTGAAGTCTTCAAATGAGAGGTATAACAAGAGCAAGACAACGATACAGAGAAACAAAGTTATTAGAGTGGACGGACCATAGAAACGATTGTATTTTGTGTCGTGTTGTTTTTTTGATATTTCACTTTACAAACTGAACTTGGATTGGTAAATTAAACTCGAATTAGAGAAAATATTATACATATATGTATATGCGTGACCCATTTGTCTAAGAGGTTCTAGCGTTAATACTAAACTTTATTGATAATTCACATTTTTATGCATCAAAAACACACAGATTAAAGTATACCTAGTTATCTCGTGCAGTTTACGATTAATCTAGATTCTAGTCCATAACTCCACAGAGTATTAATAAGAAACATTATCAGTGAGTGCAAGTCTGTTGATACACGATAACTATGACAACCAAAGACTACCATATAATAAAAATGTCAATCATTGAAATCATTACAATTTACATTTTAGAATTTAGAGCGGTAAATTTTTGCCGGGAAAGCAGAAAGCCAGAAAGTGGAATGTTAGAAATCTAAACTTTTTTTTGTATTCTCTCATTATCATTTAATTTATTTGTTAGTATTTGTTTAAAATCGAGTGCTTAGCGAAATTTAGAATATAGCTTTTATTTTAAAATCTAGTTTCATCATTATGTCAAAGATCAAACTAAACTTGATTGCTGCAGCATGCGAAAATATGGGAATCGGTGTAAATGGGACTCTTCCTTGGCGTTTAAAGTATGTATAATTTAATTATTACCCTAATTTTAAGGTAGCTCGCCACATATTAAAATAAATCAAGCGTGAAGAAAAGTCCAACATCAGCAGTATACTTAGATATACACACAGCAATATATATAGATTGGAATATCAAATAAAAAATATAGATACTATATATAAATTACCGACGATTCAAAAATGTATTTCATTTTCATTTCATAACTCATTTTCTTACTACTTAATGGTACTTTCAGAAATGAGATGGCATACTTCACCAAAATGACATCTACGGTTCAGGATAACTCCAGGCAAAATGCTGTTATAATGGGAAGAGTAACATGGGACTGCATTCCACCAAAATATAAACCTTTGCACAATAGAATTAATATTGTCCTAACAAGAAATGTTGATGATGTCAAAAGAGAGGTAAATTTAACATCCACTATCTATAGGAAAAGGTCTTTATTTATGATAGATCATGGTACAATATAAAAAACTTTTATTTTTATTATTTCACAAATGTGGCCAAGAAATATACATTTTTAAGATTAATTTAAAAAGTCTTACTACAATCTTGCTCAGAGTATTAATATTTAACTAACAGTTATTACAATTAACTTTAAGTTACAGTCAAAACCGACACAACACACCGGTAGTGACCAAATTTAAAGGTCCCAACTGAATAATATTGTATAAGGTACTTAATAACAACATCATCGGCTGTTATGACTATCAGTTTTTACGATGAAATAGGACTCAATGTTGTTATAACAGGCTTTGACTGTATTTAGAAAACATTACACTATTCAATAATCAATTTAAATTTTGTAATGTTTTCAACCTACTACAACTAGTCTAAAATGAAAAACCTTTAAATAATTTTTAGAATGACATGTTTGCAGTATTGCATATAGTGCATAAATATGAAGGATTAAATGTTCATAGATATGAAGATAATATTTTATGTATTCCTACTCTTATTTCTAGGTCCCAAATGGTGTAGAAGTTGTAAATAATTTAGATGAAGCTATCAAGTTAATAGAGAATCGTTCCGACATTGAAGCTGCATGGGTTATAGGTGGTTCACACATTTATAAAGTAAGTACAATCCAAATTTTTTTTTGTTCCATATATAAAAAAATATCATTGATAAATGAATTTTATGAATTTGTTCAACCTCTATAATTAATGTTTCCAACACCCTACTGTAGACTCAATTTTTATATGTATCAACACACATATAGATGTTTGTTGCCAGACTTTGCAATGCTTAATCCTGAGGTTGTACATTAAAATCATGATGTTTGAATATTTTTTTAGTATGGTATTTATTCATATATGCAACTAAAGTGAAGAAACTGGCATGTCTTCAATATATAACTAATGACATGTCAGGCATGGAAGGCTGATTGTATAACAGCTTATAAAAGACAATTTATTTAAGAAATCTGTTGTAGCACCACTAGATTTTTTGTTGTTATCGCTAGATGTTATAATATAAATCCTTAACAGAGCAGAAATTTTATGAGACTACTAGTTCCTGTTATATACTTTAGTAAGAGGACTATTTTAAGGTGTTGAACCAGACTTGCTTAACTAAATAAATAATAGATGTCGCTCTCAGTCTATAATATTTTATTAATTTTGGTTAATACTGTACTTTAATTTTAATATTTCAATTTTTATATCTATTATATATAACGACTGTAAAACGTTCATAATATATACAAAATTCTTTTTATTTTCAGGCAGCCATTGAACACCCAAATTGTGAGAAAATATATTTAACAGAAATCCAAAAACTATATGAATGTGATACATTTTTCCCCGATTTTGACAGAAAACAGTTCCAACTTGTAAACGAAGATGGCGTTGTAAGCGAAAAGCAAATTGAAAATGGAATCGAATATTATACTAGAGTTTATAAGAAATGTTAATAGGGATGGTTGTGAATAAAAATTACTTTTGTTGAATGTTTTTAATTTAATATAAAATCGTTTGATATGGAAGAAAATAATAGATGTTGGTTTTTTTTATGTTTATTAAGTATAATAACTAAGTATGAATTAATTAAATATTAACAAAAATTTTACAAGTGTAAAGTGACACAAGCTATATCAACACCTACAATAAACTTAAAAATAATACAACGCATACATACATACATATTTTTAATAGGTATCAATTAAATGTCGTTTCATAAGAATTTAATTTTTTTTCTAAAACAAGTGCAATAAATTATATAATATATTGTTTTCTGTTAATTGGATGAGGCAATAGTATAAAATTATTTTATGATTAAACCTAAGCGAAGATACATTTTTTTTATAATTATATAAAAATAATTATTATTGTTTAAGACATCATGCTGTCGTTGAATGATCAAGTTATTATAATATAATGAGAAATTAATAATAGAAATAAATATTAATTACAATATAAAAATTATCGAACATTTTATTTATAGTATTAATAATCGATATTAGAACAATAAACCCACCTGCAGCGACATTCTTGTATGTAAATATTTCAATAACAACCGAGCGACTAATAACTCGACATTAAATTTTGGATCGCATACCCGCGTGCCTAAATACTTGCATGTTATGTTGGCTTGTTATATTTCTACCTATTTAGACATTTTCTTTCGTGTCTTTTGTTATATGAATAAAGACAATACATATTAACTTTTACACGCTTACATACACTTTGATTTCGTTGTTTGCTGCATGAGATTCTGGTACTACAAGGAAGTATTTAAAATTTATTCAGGTAGGTTTTGATGGGTTTAAGAATATGTATAAAATTATATGGCTTGTTCATGTTCGTGCGTTTATTCTTCCTCGTTACTTAATTATGACTGTTACTCTGTGATAGCTATTTATAAAGTCAGGAGTAAACTTTAAATAATAATGATTTTATCGTGAGATGGAATTCGCAATAATTTTTATTTTCCTATTTAAGTACCGCGCTATATAGATAATATTTTGTGTAAGCTAACCTAAATGTAAAATAAAGCCGTGTGTGTCACAGCGGTGACCTTATTAGTCTATTTCGTGATTTCAAATGCATATTTTTTACAACAAGTAAAAAATAACATTTCTTAATACATTTTTCAAGATCAATTCTATACGTGCAATCTGTTGCATGGTGGTTGTGATCGAAACCGGTTTCTTAGTATAAAATTTATTAGGCTTTATAGTGCTATTTACATATATTATCTCTTGATGGGGTCACCTAAAGGCCTTCGGTCAATTTCTGTAATTCTGTTTACATTTGTTAAAAAGTTCTTAAAACTTTTCTATTGAACTATGACTGCAAACATTCTTACGTTTGAAACATTTTGTTCATTTTTTTTAATGTACAACGCGATACAACTGTAATTATAAGACTAGCCCTTGGCCGTGCGACAATTTCTATAATATACGCAATCTACATACGTTGAGTATTTTTAGTGTTTTATCAATATTAATATATCACGGAATCTATCCAAAAAAGAAGAGCAGTGTTGGCCTTCTGACTTCACCATACGACCCTCAGCCGTAAGGGCATTTGAGATGATCATTATAATTGGTTATTATGATCACGAAACATCAGAAATGTTAGGCTGGGCCTATAGTGCCCTTGTTTTTTAGCTGCTCAAGGTCAACAGTGTAATGCTTACAAACTTTATATATTTAAGTACATATAACATAAACAAGCGAGAAAACGTATTTATATAATGTAGTGTTTACTATACACATAAATCTTGTTACCCGAAAAAAATGCAAAGTGTAAAATATATTTATACATACGGCGAGCAACTTCAACATTTAACTTTTGTATCAATGCTGCATAGTCTGGTTCAAATGTACAGCAAACCCAAAGTCAAAAATTAGTATTATAGCTCCAGGTATTTATCTATTTGAAGTATTCCTATAGCTACTTTTTATACACTATCTAAAAAATTAAGTACATTATACAAATAATATATATAATAAATTGTAAGATGCAATGATCATTATAATATATTCAATATTAATCAGGAACAACAAAGCTATTATGTAGGTAAAGGATACCACAGTTTTACAATGATTCTTTAGTTATTAAATATATCTATTTTCTCGTAATTTGTGTTATAATCTGAAGGTATACAATACGTAAATTGTTTGTATTCGACCGTAGAATTCGAGAGATGCGTTTGTCTTGTATCGTATGAAGAGAGAGTGTAAAATAGTAAAGGCGACAATAAATCAGGACAGCATGTAAAAACATCAGGCAGTATTGTTGACGTCTACACTTCAGGGATTTAATACCAAATTACTCGCAGGAATCTATATATAACTACCTACTATACTTTCGTAAATCCTTTATTTGAATATTCTCTATTGCTTTAATGTATTTTTGTGTGCTCCGAACAAAAGCAGAATACAGACAATTTATTTATATTCTTTAAGATCAAAATAAAAATATCTCAATTGAATTCCTGTGAAACGTTTTCCTCACATTGTTACTCTTTAAATGTCACGCGAAAATGACAATGTTATTATATATATTATGAAGACAGGAAAATCGGTCAGAATATCACTTTCCCACGTACTAATGAAATTGGTTTATTATTTCTTTATAATAACTCTCTAGTTTTGAAAAAAAAAAACAATCTTACAATCAAACAATCTAATCTATAGATTCTTAAAGAGTGGCGAATTCACAAATTTTCAAGGTATATGCTGTACGGCCGCCCTTGCCTCTACAACTGTCATCATCATGTCCTAGATTATTTTTAGGATCCAACAATTTCGTTACACGTTAAATATTTTTTGGGTTTGTGCTTTAAAGCACAAAATTTTACGTAAAGTACAAACCTTCCATTTCGCAGCCTCCCCACCTGTTGTAGGACTGAGACAAATAGGTTGATAAGGGGAAGAGGGAATAGGAAAATACACATTCTGCAATTTCGCAGAATGTGTATATTGAGGTCATCAGAAAAACTTTTTGATTTTTATGAGTTAGCAAAATAAATCTGTCTCCAAATTTGCCGCCCTAAAAATATCCAGCGTACTCAACCTGCCGGTAAATACGCCACTGTTCTTAAGCGCGCTCTCTCTGTAAACGATAGCAACTCTATAGCAGTTTACTTGGTACCCGTTTACGCTCGTATTCCGCACTCTAAATACTATTGCATGTGAGACTGATTTATTATTTAACCTGCACACTATCAGAAACTACAAGGATTGCATTAAAAGGTTTCAGTTTTATGTTTTCCGGTTTTATACAGGCATTTGATATTAGATTCTTAGTATAATTTTGGTATAAGTTTTCTATTGCATTAGTTTTAAGTTACGATAACAACAATGCGGGATAAAGCCAGCGCGGGGCCTGTAGCAAATTCTATCAAACCCTTCTCAAGTTTAGGGTATTAAATAAAACAAACAATTATTTTTTTTATTTAATATCGACAGATATAGAAGTAGTAACACTTTCAATTAGACTTATTTTAGCAAATTGTGATCTATATTCCACAAAGTAAGATGGTAGGTAAATCTAGCCGCTTGAAAGGTAGAAGTGGTATAGATGCAGGCTAAATATATCGATTATAATTAAACTTTAGAACATTACGGTAAATAGTTTGTAAGGTTTGGAAGTGAGGCAAGATCCTACTGTGAATTAATATTTTTTTATTACGGGTACGTTGGAGCGCGGTATGTGGCAAATCCGGCACTGGATAACAATAGTAAATAAATATTCAAATACAGGCTCCTTTTGTTTTTTTATGTAAAAAAAACTAAATCAGTAACGCATACGAAAAGAAAATAGACCTCTTTTAAAATGCTGTGATAAAACCAACATTGTTCTTAGTAAAATGAAATTGTTCTTAATTTATCTGAGTGTAGTGTCACGATTTAATTCAGCGTTAATTAATGATAGTTGATAAATTATGAGTCAAGTTTTAAAATTCAAGACAATTGATAAGGAAAACCCGTGATGATGCGATAAATTCCTGAGAAGACTGATGTAAATTAAACATTATTTATGTATATAGCGTACCAACGTAGGAATTTTTAACAGAATTTTTTATATTGTAAAATATGATGAATTTTGTATTATGTTACCGCAGTCTATGGACAGTTAAGTTGCCAGAAGGCTCCTAAGTGCGTTACGGGCCTTTTAGGCAATGGTACGCTCTTTTCTTGAAGGGCCCTAAGTCGAATTGGTTCGGAAATACTTCAGTAGGCAGCTGGTTCCACATAGTGCTTGCTGGTGTAGGGGAAAAACTGTCTTGACGTTTTGAAACGACGCACGTCGAGGTGATACGGGTGGTATTTCGTCTTCTGCCTCAACGTGCGTTGACGAAACTCAGTTGCAAGTGCTAAAGCGAACAACTCCTCTGAACAAGTCAAGGTAAATGTGGTAGAAGATGCAGAAAGACATCATCTCACATCTCTACGCAACGCAAAAGGATCTAAGTCTGCTGCTGAGGAGGATGAGTGGTTGTCGACAGTTCGAATGTCAATCGAGGCAATCATATTTTAGCCTTAACAAACTTTGTTAAAAAAACTGAAGAAATAATATCATCTTATTTCTTATATCTCATATATTCATCGTGATATTTTTTAAATATTTAATGTAGGTGCAAGGATTCAGATAGAGATATCGCGAATATACTTGATAGATTACTGTATGTTAGCTACACGTCTAAACTCTTAAAATTGTAATTACAGAGTTGACCAAACATGCAAGAATTTCGTGTAGATGTCAGGTAATCGATGTGCGAATAAAACACGACTAAAAATAATTATAATTTATTTAAGTGACTGCCACACCCATTGTATTTACAATAAATATTTAATATTAACTTAGATTTATAATATCAGTCTACTATCTATAAAGTCCATTGGGACAGATCGGTGTTGCTAATGTCTTCGGGCGAACCTTCCAAACCATCGTTCGTATATAAATCGATATTTTTTAAATAAACACATAAAAAAATCTCTACAAATATGCATTAAGAAACAATAATATATAATCTTTATTCTAACATTTTCTATCTACGTGACATTTTTCTATATCATATATTTTCTAGGTGTTTTTACCAACGGTTGTCCGTAAGTTGAATATTGCAATTCTGATCAAACTCGATTTGGAGAAAAGTACACTGTGTCACGGCTATTTTTGTAACCAACCTTGATTAAGTGGGATTCCCGTGCCATTCCATTATTAAACCAGTGGAACCACAATCATAAGCAACAAAAATTAACAACATAATATAATTAAAACATGTGTTTGTATTATTTTACTGTATTGAAACAAAACCAAACCATGAGTAGACATTTAAATAGAATTCACAAACTTCAAATAAAAACTTTCTTCACACTTCGATTTGTCAAAAACAAATGCTATCGTCTTGATTTTAAATATCTTTAAATTATCGGTCAGGTTACAATTTTTCTTCGCTTTTAATACCTAAAATAGCCGAATCCGTATACCAACTACATTTAATCTATACTAAAGAGAACTTTTTAAAGAATTTATAAAGACCTTTTACGTCGAAAAAATACACAACTGTAATTAGACCACATTCTGCTAAAGTCACACTGTTGACATTTCCCGCCAAAATTAACGTCAACCATTTTCGTAAGAGGCCTTGTTCTTAGCGTAAAATACGCAATCTGTGATTTTTCAAGGATGCATTACGAAACGTCATAACGTTTGAAATACGGTCGTTCTATTAAAGATAACATATGATGTATCAAGTTTTTAATTTTAAATCATTGTCTATGTCACTTTAAAGATAAATTGAAATAATTAGGCAGAAATTATTTTTTAGGACACTCGCTATGATGTAATCTTGCCAAATTACGAGTCCAAGTACTTTTCTAGTTAAAGACATGACCGCAAGTGAAACAATCCAGTCCTATATTTGGAACACTTAATACTTGAATGACATCGAAAATGGTCTTCCATCAATTATGCCAATACATAACTCGAATTTTATGTAACGATTACATAAAACAGCTGGATTTGATAACACGTATTCTTATGAATGATAAAAGAAGTGTTTAATGCTTATAATAATAACTAGGATAATTTAACATTTGCCATTTTTCTGTGTTTTTAGTTTTTACTATAACTTTTAGAACTTAAAAGCGAAACTATACTGAAGGCTTCAAAGGGCTGTGTTAAGACACTGAATTTATGCGAAACGTCAAGTATTAGATTCGCGTTTAAATCCGATAAACTAAAGACGATATCATTTGCAGATTTTGATATTACAGCAACGGTATTACAAAATTTGCATTCATTTATTTGTCAAGGTTCGTTAGAAGCACTTTCAGTTACGGACGTCAAGAAAAACATTAAACGATTTACACAATAAAACGATATTTTTATTAAAATCGTGGCAATAAACTGTTAAGTACTTTATCATATCAATTTGTGCATCAACAGTCCTCAGTTAGTACCGACTTACATATAATAAAATCCTTAAAACTTCTAAAACAAATCGCAATATGTATATACTACCACTGCGCACTGTAAGGTAATAAAACCCAACTCTCAAACCGCGAAGAAAATACATATGCATTATGTCAAAGTCGAGTTATTTGTAACAATTTTTACGATAATATCGACCAAGTTTTATCTTTCAAAATGTTCATTAAAAATGGAAGCACGAAGATTATTCAACAAAATGTAAGCCTCAAACAGTTTAAGCCTCAGCCAAGCACTAAAAATTCTAAAACGAATAAAAGGCCACGTTATAACTTTGGTACTTTTAATGTCATGTCATTAGTTGAACCTTGGACATTCACCGTGGATCTGTTATGCCGCATATGAGATTTTACCAAATCGGAATTCACGAGGGCAGCCATCAAACTCAACTCGCCGGCTAGCACAGTTGCGCAAATTAATGAACCTAATCTTGCCGAATTCTCTGCGGGTCTTACGCCAGCTCCCTTTACACCTAGGATCTCTAAGCACGCGCTTTGACCTGTCAAAACTGTTCCCCCACCTACAGTACCGACTTCCAGACAAGGCATGGTACAAGTAACATATAATTCGTCCCTATTCTCCCCACAAACCTCCATGCTGGTGGAACAGTTACTGCTCGTTACATTCTGAGCTGGGTCCTGTCCTGTAGCTATAAAGATGGCCGTCACCATGTTAGCAGCATGGGCGTTGTTACCTCCAATGGAGCCAGCTAGCGCTGACCCCGACAGGTTCTTGATTTTATTACACCGCGCTAGCGTTTTTGCATCGGATTTTAAAATTGTACGTAAATTCTCAGCAGAGACTGTCGTTTCGCAGACAACTCGCTTACCACGCCCTTTTACCCAGTTTATAGATGCCGCTTTTTTATCTGAGCAGTAGTTACCCGAGAGACTGATAACTTCCATATCGGGGAAGAATTTTTTGAGGACTTTCAATGCATTCTCTGCACCCTTCGATACCATGTTCATGCCCATTGCATCACCGGTTGTTGCTCTGAATCTTAGATAAAGCGTTGCGCCATCAACACCAATGTGAACTTCTTGAAGCCGGGCAAACCTTGATGTTGAGTCGAACGCTTCTTTGATCAATTCATAATTTTCTTTATTGTCTAACCACTGGCGGCACTCTAACGCTCGTACAACGTTTGGTAGTTTCACGGCCGGCGCTCGAGTCATTCCAATATCTTCAACTACACTAGTAACACCTCTAGGTCCAATCGCTTTAGCTCCTCTATTTGTTGAAGCGACCAGAGCACCTTCTGTAGTAGCCATCGGTATCATATAAGGCTTTCCATCTACTACTAATGGACCTGCATAGCCGACGGGTATACCGACAAATCCGATTACATTTTCGCAACATGCGTTCATCACTTTGCTATAATCATAATTTAAGTACGGTAAAGTTTTTATTGCGTTTTCGGTCTGAAATCTTGATGATATTACTTTTCTGCGCAATCTCACACCTCTTAAAGGATCGCATAAAACAACTTCTAGTCTGTGTAAGGGAATATGAGACTGTTCCACTAGCATTACGACTTCTTCGTCACTCAATGAAGTGCAATCTCCTTCTGATCGATAAATTTCCAGGCATTCTGCCATCGGTCGTTTCTTGGAGTTCAATTTGGCAACAGAAGAGCTTGGCGATAGCGTTGGCCATTCAGCTTCATCACAGCCTAAAAAGTCCTCCGTTTGTATGCCTGCGTCAGCCTTCACGTCCTCTCCCAACGTAAACACCGGTTTGTCGTTATGCACCACTTCTTTAACAGTTAGGTCGTTCATATCGATAACCCAGTTCCTTTGTTCTTCAAAGAAAATAAATTTGATAATCAGAGCGCATAGTAAAGTTGCAATTACGAGATAATCAGCGGATACAGAGAACCACTTAATGTATGAGTGCAGTAGAACGTTATCATGCGGTGACGGCTTGAAACTGTTGCTCAGCGAGCCGTCCATCATTCCGTTATCTCTTGCCCAAGGCCATCTGCTCGTAAGATGAACACAAAGCAATCCAGCAGCCATAATCATCTTTACTCTTTGAACGACAGGGTTAGGTTTCAAGTCGGTTTCCATGAACGGGTTATCTCCAGTCAAATCTTTTTTACCAGATGCAAAGTCCGCTACCAACGACAAGCAGGCAGGATAAAACGTAACGAATACTAGGTAATCAACCATCAAGGCTAAACAGGCAAATGTGCACATGTGTTCCAATCTGGGCACCCCTGATAATCCACCAACACCGACTAGAAGAACCGCTAGAAGCGTATCTAACGTAGCTGTCGGTCCCAGTAACGATAAAGCCCGCCCTACCCTCTTTCCTTGGTCCTCTCCCGCGCTCCAGCCAGCTTTCGCCATTCTCGCACCTCTCGCTACATCAGCGACTAGTAGGAATAAAAACGGGGCATCTTTAATACTCGCTAACTCAGTCCAAAATAAGCTAGCTAATGCAGACGTGAATATAAAACTGGCGAAAGTTGAGAAGACACCGGCGATGATTAGGAGGTACTTGGAGGCGATTTTTTGAAGGTTCGAGACTTGGTAGTAGGCGTATAGAAGGGCAGAACAGCGCACAATGGTCATTATGACGGCGTCTGCAGCTTGATACTCCGCTTCGAGGCCGGGGCAGGCTCTGGCCCAACCCGCGCACCTTTCGGATCCTTGCCCTGATGCATGACGCTCGACACTGGCTGCACAGGCTAATAGAGCCAAGGTGGCCACGATCACTTCCCACTGATGTCTTGCACAAAACTCGCCGTGCGCCCCCCAAACCTTCATCTTGCCTGTGGACAAAGGAAATAATTTTAGTATGTATATTTGCTATACGTTTGATATAATAATCTCATAACTTTAAAATTTAAATATTAGAGTTTAATCCTACAATATATAATGTATTAACGTAGATTTTATAACAATTTCAGACCATTTTATCTTGATAAGCAAGTATGATATGTCGATTTCGACTGTCGACTATTTTTCTATTATTGTATAATACGAATACAATAATAGAAAAAGTCTATATTTATTCATATAATTGCATTATTTTGCAAAAAATATACAATGTATCATTGTTTCAATAATTACTATTTAATAATATATAATTCTTATATTTATAACGACACTTGTGAAATTATAATCAATATTATATTTTTTATATAATCACGATTTCTCTGCATGATTTCACGTAAAGTATATTTGATAAAATATATATTTTTATAACATTTATATTATGTACGTCTGGTGCTACATATAAATTGATAAAAGAATTGCGATTTAATGTGGTTCTGAATGTGTGAAGGCTCTTCAAACGCTATGATGACGTATAAGAAGCTTTTCTTATGCATACACGTACTAGATGTAGCAAAAATATTACACAATACTATCTATATCATTCTCGGGTATCTCTCTATTTATATGTATTGATAAATTCATTTACTTATTTGTTACAAATATTGTGTTGTATGTATATCATACGCTCCAAAACAGACTTGTGGAGCTTTTTTATATTAATGCGGTCAGTGAAATCCCAAATATAAATTCTCCTTTCTTTGACTATTAAAACGAAGATCAACCAACTGAGTGTAATTAAAATCATTTGAATAATTCTTTTGATAAATCTAAAAAGACATGATATAAGATTCGGTAGAGTTTAAGCATTGGAGAAAATGATTACAATCCAATTAAGTGATTATTATTACATATTATGTTTTGTAACAATTTACTTTAGCTTTTTAACTTTCTACGCCCGTAATTTTAGAACTGGCAGTAAATGTAAGATTTAAATACATTAAATGTCTTTTTTTTGACGTTCATAAGTGTACCCACATAGTGTTACCAACATGAATAGATGATTTATTTTTATTTTTTTTTATTTAGAGAATTTGATCGATATATGATCCTGGTTGAAGTTTAGTTATATTGTACAAATTCGCGGGTTTTTCTAGTAGTATTTAAGATTACTGCTTTTTGAAGATATAAATGATCTGGAATATTCTGATGGTGGACAAAATGATAGGGACTACTAATACTTTGTTAAAGGTCAACATCCTTTTAAATTAATTTTTAAAATCTGTGTATTTCGTGATTATTATTATGTTATCGAAACGAATAATGTTATGAACGAATACATGTGAGTTTATGTAAAGTCCATAATGACTCTATATACACTATATATACATTCAGGAATTGGGCACCTTTGTCCTTCTAACACATCCTTATTTACATTAAAATCTTTGGCCTTCACTATATGAACCTGTAACCTTAGATCAGTTAGCAAACACGAATACATAATATGTCAACATAGACTGGTTTATGTGTTAATTATGTTAACAAGCTATATACATAATTTATGTGTCAAATCTATGAAATCTTCAAGGTCAGATTATTTTAGGGCAAAGGAACTTTCGTCATATATTGAAATTCTCTTTCGTTGATGTTTGAATCAATGAGACTACATAAAATATATATCTATATCTATTTTGAGATAAACTCTATGATACGAGATAAAAATTATCCAAATGATAGCGTATTACGTCAATTATTATAAAAATAAATTGCAGATTGCAAGTGCATTATTAAAATTACATAATTTGATAGGGAAAGAATTTGTTTCTTCAGTGTGCGATTATCATCCCTAAGGTTGTGGGTTCGATCCCAGGCTGTGCTTTGCAGGCTTTCTATGTGAGCATTAACATTCGCTATAATGGCGAAAGAAAACATCGTGAGGAAACTTGCCTTAGACCGAAAATGTCGACGGCGTGTGTCAGGCACAGAAGGCTGATCACCTAATTGCCTATTACTTTGACAAATAATCACGAAACAGATACAGAAACCTGAGGCCCAGCTCTAAAAAGATCTTTATAAAATCATCTCGTGCGAAATCCGAACAATTCATTATCACAAATATCACAATTTATTCAAAATCCTAAATTATTCCTTTTACTTATAAATTCAATTTCCTGTAATTGAATTTATAAGTCTTTTAAGATCGTATCGTATATATCGTTTTTAATTTATTAATTGTTTACAGCACTTTATTTTATTTCGTAACGTTATAACGTAGAGTTAAACGCGATCGACTGCCGATAAATATAGTTAAGCAACATTTGCCGAGGCAACACCATAAGATCAAGAGCCTTATAACTCAAAATTAAATTCAAGACGTTTATCTCAGGAACTACTAAAAATATTTTAATATATAGTCCATTTATCGATTCATTTAAGATGGGGCTGATTTCTGACCTTTGAAACTAACATAAAGAGCTCATTGTATTTGTATGGAAAAAAAACTATTCGTAACTATTATAATATACATATTTTACATATCGATTGAACCCTGTGGCAAAGTGTAGTCTAAGAATTTAGAATCGAAGCTTAAACCTAAAGAAAACATTTTGAATTTTGACGAATTCATGGTTCGCGCAGCTTAAGTCTAAACTTTATTTTTATTTTTATGTCCCGTGGAGGTAGAAGTTGCGCCGTAATACTTATAAATGTATTCTATATAGACAGAATTCTAGGCACAACTTTGTCATATAAGTTACGTTATCATCAGTCACCATTTCTTTTGTTTTGCTCTTTATTTATAAACATTAGTATTACATACTTCCGTACGTCAATAATCCGTAAAATGAGAAAAAATATTTATATACAAAAATATAAAATATTTATTTTTAAAACAAACAAATATCTACCAGTTAACGAACTTGCATTATTTGTAATTTTGTTATTTTTTTTAAACTTTTATATATAGACATTGCGCTTCGACAAACTATATAGTTTTTAAGTACTCTCAAATGAATTACTAACTTATTTTCAGGGTACGCATGCGCAATGCGTACCCTGGCCCATTTTGTCTTGTATACTATTTACATATATTTTACTGTCAAACATAATATAAAAAAATGTCTCTTGAAACAAGATCTAAGTATTTAAAACGTTCTGGAATCTAATAATAAATTCAACACAATATTGAGATAATGATACTACAAATTATAATTAAAGGTTCAGTATTATATTCAGTATATACACGAATTTCAACTCAGTGTTGCAATTATCACGCAAAATCACTTACGACGAGTCCATCAAAAATATCAATTAATAAATAATTACGTAGCATGTTCGCTTTCAACCGCAAACAATAGGTACTTAGCAAATTCGAGACTCGAGCTTTTAAGACACAAAAAACAAATACATTTCTGACTGCGAAAATAATATACGATATATTTCGCAACTAATTATAAGCTTGTTTTTGTTTTAAATAAATACTGTTTTAAGTGATATAACAAATTTAAACTTATATGTATTAAATACTTGGTTCAAGTGAGTTTATAAACATGCTCAAAAAGTTTTATTTAACAGATATTATGGTCAAATATTACGCACACGTCGAAATGTAAACGTCCTACGAAACATCTTGAAAAATTTAATAATAGTTACATAACATAATACCTGTGTTTAAAAAGTCTCATTTATTGATGATTTAAAATTAATTAGAATGTTATTACTATAATAAATTAAATTGTGAGCTCCTATGGTTTTTTTGGGACTCTTCAAATGCAATAAATATAACTTATTTCCTAGAAATTAAATCGTTTCCAAAACTGCACAATTCTGATTCATAGGTCAACAATACAATTACATATTTGAATGTGGTTACAACAATCGTGGGCGTATTTTCCTTACTCATCCGGGCTAAATGATTAATTATTTAATATAATTCGCAACAATGTCTGAGTATTCAATTTACGTTAATGTTTTAGACAATCGAGTTCTATAATTAATGTTAAAAATAGATATTTTTGTTTTCACAAAATATTCTAAATAATCCTATATGATCTGCTTCGTCAATCATAGGACGGGGTTTAGCATACTGGTAATATTACTGAACTTACATAAAATATATATATATATATATAAAAACTATCACCGTCAGTAACATGGTGTGTGAATTTTATCATTTTCGTAAATTAAGAATCCTTCTTAATTTAAAACAAAAATATCGTTACTTCAAACCACCTTTTGTGTCATAAATTATTCCGTGTTGTATGACGCAAAACGTTTATTATTCTTAAGGCATTCATGTGGTATCAGTCCATCTGTATGCAACAGGAAATGTTTTGAAATAACTCGGTACCAGAATAAAGATCATCAAATTTCGATCATGTACTTGTATTACCAAAACATTTGCTAAATTATTCTATACATAAAAAGTTGTCATTGAATTTGTAAATGGAATACATATAGCTCAGCCCAATAAATAGATAGATATGTGGAATGCAACAGCAACAAAAAATATATTTAATATAAAAAGCAGAAACTTTTACATATACAAATAAGTAATTTAAAATTACATGTTCTTAGGTATACATAAAAATTAAGTCAATAAAGTTTAAAAAAAATCTATTATAAGACCATTTGGTTGCCATATAATTTTAATATTTGTTGTATAAATTATACCTAATAAATAAAATCATATACATATGTATCACACACACAGACTTCATAATAGATCTTTAACATCAAAATTATTTGAATTACTATGAAAGTATAAATTCATCCTTTTTATGCTGTTTCAGTTCAAGTAAGATAAACTGATCTTATCTACAGTACATTTTCATTCATACATTTTCATTTCCCATTATAGTATTTTTTTTATAAAGTATGGCCAGTACAACCTTCTTAAAATGTATTACTTGCTTACCGTTAGCATACACCACTATCACTGAAGTGCAATGATATAAATCCAAAATAAATTTGTTTAATAATTACAAATTAAGAATATTAAATATCTGTATTTAAAGACCACAATTGCCATAAAATCACATATAAGATAAAACACAGACTGGCTGGATTAAATTTAAGATTAATTCTATAGATTACTAAATATAGAACTTTTAATTAAGCATATTCTTCATTTATCACTTGATTTATTAGTAATGGATTCATTAACAAATTACTTAAAAGAATACAATTATTTAATTATTCCTAATTTACAGATTAAGTATGTGTAAGATAATTACTTTATCTTGATCATGATAAAAACAGACTCATTAATAAGATGTTTGATGTATTTATATTTACTTATTTGTCTTAAAAGTATAAATCTGATTTTATTGTAATTTGTGTTTAGAGACCATAATAATTTTCTATAACAGATATTTTCTATTTAAAAATATTATTATTTGATATAAAATTATAGGGTTTTGTAACTATACACATATTTATGTTTAACAATACAAATATTTGTTATACTAGGCTTCTTCCAAGTAGTCATCAATAAAAAATCTGTGCCAAAAAATCAAGGTCAACAAGAGAGAGTTGAATGACATAGAAAGTTTACGTCTACAAGTTTCACTTTTAATCGGAAGCTCATTAATTTTACTTAAATAATGCCATGAATTTCTATGCTACCTAATTACCTACGTTCACGCAGGTCTAGTTTGTTCAAAATATTATTTCTAAACAATCTACATCCTCCTTACACATAAGGTATTCATATATAAAAATGTTAATAATAATATAATAATACTTTTTATAGTATCATTTTCTGTGATGCGAGGGATCGATTTTATTTAAAACAAAAATTTCTCTTCTTGTTACGTGAATATTTCATGTGAAAAGCTGACTTACCCGATATTTTTCCTTATTAAGATTTTATCTTATTGCGCCAAATAGTAAAACTTCACAAATCACAACAGTTTCAATCATTAAAATTATAATATTGCGGAATTTATTTAAAGAAAATCGTGCGATTTAAAAAATTGTGAAATAAAATTACTTTGACACACTTTTCATCATTTTCCTTGACGTCCGTCCACTGACGACCACAGACTAATTTAAATCTATGGAGTGAGACGCGAACGTCTGCTTCCTGTCGACTGTCGAGTTAAGAAGGAGGTTGAATTCCGAATGCGAATAGTAATTTCTAAATGCGAAATGCGCTGCGAGTAAACGATCAATCAACGTAAAAAATGTAGGTAAGTACATGTATTGGAATTGTATTATTATAAATAATAAAGGTACATGACTTTGATTACTAATCGAAATTATGATTTAAAATACGTTTTGTATATCTGGTTTGGTATTATTCAGTTAACATTTTTGTAGGTAGGTATACTTTAAATAAAAATATTCATTTTCAAAAAACATCTATTATATTATTAATAAAAAAATGTGTAAAAAATATCGTCACTACGGGCACTAGACTGTATATTTTCTCAGAGGCCGATGTTTCCATTGCATTATCAAAAATTTCACTTTTTCTAAAGCAATATCTTCTAAATGCTAATCTAGTTGTGTTTGTAGAATTTCTGACGTCTATTTCCATAAGAGCCACGTAGAATGCCTCAAAATATGGAATAAGCACGCTCTTTCCAAACCAAATCCACAACAAAACAAAAAAAAGTGTAAGGAGTATGACTTGGCAGAACATATAAAAATAATATGGAAATATAATTGCATCAGGAGTTGTCAATTTTGTAATTTTACAAACAATCCATTGAATTACCATCCAGTAGACAAGGCATTGATTGGTTCCTGAGCAGAGAGACACGAAGCAATCCCAAAGACGACCACACAAAATGTATGGGAAACAAAATACCTCCCACCAGTTGTGTTGCATAACATCTTCGGTTGGTGCGTGAAACCGTTCTCCCTGTATTTCATCACAGCGTATTTTATGAACGGGACGTTTAGGTTTCTTAGCTGGCATTTTGAAAAATTATTTCTAAACCCTAGGTAAAATATCGGAATACTTTTATACATAATTTTCAATCAGACATTTTAATATGAAAATCGCTGTCATAAAATTATAAGTCAGCTTTTGCTAGTCGTCTTTCGATTTCTAACGTGAAAAAGACTACGATAAATTTTATTATCTGTACCTACAGTAGCTAAACGATCGCCAAAACTGTCAACAGTCTCTAGAGTCTAGTGTCATCAGTCAAATGTCATTTATGATCAGGGTGACCATTTGTGGCAGATTTCTGCCATTTGGGCAGATTTGGTACCTAAATTTTAACCCTGGCAGACCAAGCTGACGATTTAAAAAAGTGGCAGGATTTGGCAGATTTCAAAGAAATCCTAATTTTTTTTAAATACGTTTTAATGTATGTAATTCTATTTACTTAGAATACTTATAATTTTCTGTCTTATTATTTCCTTTATTTTTTATTATGCATTTATTTGGTAGGAAATCATTTACTGAGGTGGCAACTTTTGTCCTATGCCAGATAACACGGGAATCCCCGTTTATTCTGTTTTTATGTAGGTACGCCTTACGATTATGAACGGTAATGAATCAGTAATAAGGTTTATTTTCTTAATGATATAACTGATCGAGGTTCAAAACAATGTTTGTTGTTTTGTCTACTGCCACGTTATTCTCATTTGGCGTTGTGGTGCAGTGTCAGTGCGTTGTGTATTCCGTGCATGATGAAGAGAAAATACGAGCGTTCGTACCGACCTGAATGGGAGCAAGATCCTTTGCTTTCGTCCTGGATTTCCAGAGCAAAGGAGGATCCTGATGTTGCGTTTTGCAAAGCTTGCAATTGTAAATTAGTTACAAGATTGTCTTCATTAAAAGAACATGTGTTATCCCAAAAACATAAGAAGCATATGATTGGGTATAGCGGCCAATCATCGGTAAGTATTTTGCAATAAATGGAAATATTTAATAGACGTAAATATGTAATACGTTTTCAATAGATACCTATTGCAAGTTTAGAAAAACTAATATCAAACAATTATTTCAGGTGCAACAGTTTTTTAAGAAATCTCCAATAGAAGAGGAAGTGAAAAAAGCAGAACTTAATATCTGTGCTATGTTAGTGGAACATAATTTACCGTTCCGATTAATGGATCATTTAAGTGAAATTATCTCAAAATGTTTTCACGATTCGGAAATTGCCAAGTCCTTTTCCTGCAAGAGAACTAAAGCAGCAGCGGTAACGTATAATGTTTTAAAGCCAGAGCTAGAAGCAGAGATGCTTGCCGATTTAAAATCATGTGAAAACATTAAAACTCGTACACCAATGTTTTCCTTAGTTATAGATGAGACCACAGATGTAACAACCACATCAACGCTTGCAGTTGTTACCAAATATTATTCCGAAAAAGATCTTCAGGTAAAAACAAAATTTTTAACTTTGGTGGACTTGCAAGGAGCATCAGCCCAAGCTTTGTTCGATTCACTTTCCAAGGCGTTAATCAATGCTAACCTTAACATTAACGATGCAATTGGTTTCGGAGCTGACACTACTAACGTTAAGTTTGGCGAACAAGGTGGGAATTTGCTGAATTCCAAGACTTTATTGGCACTGAAAAGCATAAAATATTAAAACATTACGAAATTCGATGGCTATGTTTGCATGCATGTATTAAAAGAATTTTGGAGCAATGGGATGCCCTCAAACTTTTTTTTCAATCGCAGTTTCTGGAAGACAAAAATATTTCAGCTGAATTTTTATATAATAGTTTGAATGACAAGATATATAAACTTTATTTTTATGCTTTCGATTATATACTGCAAACAGTTAACAAACTGAACACTATATTTCAAGGAGATTATACGACAATCCACACAGCATTTAAAGACATTTCCGAGGTGTACATGAGCCTTTTGAGTTGTTATATGAAAGGTAATTATTTGAAAACCACAGATCCACTTTGTATAGATCCAAAATCTAACGTCAACTTTTTACCTTTAAAAGATTTGTATTTAGGTGTGAACGTTAGTAAAGAAATCGGTCGTCTATCTGCAGATGTTAGTCTTAAACCTGGAATTCAATCTTTCCTTCAAAGAATGCAAACATTTTTTATTGAACTCTGTAATCAGTTAAAAACACGTTTACCACTGACTAATCTTTTTAAAGACTTACAATTTTTAGACCCGCAAAATGTTGTTTACAAAGATTTTGTATCAACAGTAAACATTGCAAATAAATTTCCCAATATAGTAGATGAAAATAATCTTCAAAAAGTTGACGACGAATTTCGACAAATTAAATTTGACAAAAGTGTAACCGATTTGTTGGAATCTGGTGGGAGTAGCACCAGTACAAATTTAAGTGTGGATAAATTCTGGGGAGCGATTGGGAAAATGCGTGATGCAAATGGCGCTCAAAAATATACTAATATTGCAAACTTTGCAAAAGCTCTATTAATTTTGCCATTGTCAAATGCCTCTTGCGAAAGAATATTCTCCCAAGTAAATTTGAACAAAACAAAAATAAGGAACAGGTTCCAAAATAAACATGTATCCGCGTTAATAATAACAAAAGAAGGTATAAAGGAACATGGAGACTGTATCTCCTTTAAACCAACAAGGAATATGATTAAAAATATGTCGTCAAAATCAATTTACGAAAATGAAGAGTGCGGAGAAAGTTTTGATACTCTTATAGTTGAATAATAAAGGAATTCCTTTGAATAGTAGTATTTTATTTATTCATACCCGTCTTCAATGTCATTAGATGCTATAATATGATGGCATATTTTTGGCATTTTCTGGAGTTAGCTTTGGCAGATTTTGGCAGATTTTTTGCCAATATCGGGCAGATTCGCTATTTTTGAAATGGTCACACTGTTTATGATTTTAGAAATTTAGTGTGCTTTAGACGTTGATCAAGTGTAGTTTATTGTTTTGTATAATTTTAAATTGCGTGATATTCGTGTTATTATAATGTATAAAACAATAAAATAAACTAAATCTGTATCTTTGATTTCTATATCCAGTCCTAATAAACGAATTTTTCGCGGTAAGTTTTTTTTGTGAGTCATTGTATAAGTGAAAGTTATTGAACAACTTTAATTATTGAAAACCAGCTTTTTCTTTGTCAGAGAAACTAGGAAGTTAGCTAAAGGTAGTTTTAGGTAGTAGTATACTATTCTTGCTTGCTTGGAAGCCTTTATGTGCTAGAACTTACTTTTTCCCTGATCGCCTTGTTTTTATTGATGCTTAAGAGTTTTTTACTTACTACTTCCTATTGTATTATAACCTTGAGAGTATGAGCTTATTTAACTTTGGTTGTTGTTTAGTAATTTATATTTTATTAACCCTAAATAAAGATTTTGTTATGTGTAAGACAGATAGTGTTAGTAAATAATACAAATGGTTCATTATAGAATAAGATTTCTCTCTATCTACAGAATTAATATTTTAGAGAGGTAGAGTAATAAAGGTAAATGAATAGAATCCTGTTACACATTTACTTAGCCTTAAATGCTATTTATAAATATGTTGGGTTTATTTTAAATTGTTTAGGTCTTTATATTAACTCATTTTTGAAAAGTTTAAAGTAATAAAGTCAAAGTCTTGTTTATCTAGTTTGAGTAGTGTTTTTGTTTTATGTGACCCTTTCTTCATAATTGTTATTATTGTACATTAGTAAATGTTTCATTCTCAAGATTGCCTTGGACACAAATATGTATTGGTATACAATTATTAGTAATGTTTAATCATTTTTTAGGTAAACATGGAAAAACTAGCAATCATCCTTGTGTTAGCAGCTATAACAGTTCCAATTTTAAAAAGTGAATACATTCCACCTGGACCAAGATTTACTTGTCCAAAAGAGACAGAAAAACATTTGATCTATCCCTGTGTGTGTGAGAAAGGGACAGATGATGGATTGTTTATAAGGTGCTCAAATGCTGGGTTGGCAGTAATGAGTGTTGGTTTGGGAAATTTAGCAGGTCTAGGCCTGCCAATAGAACAATTGGTATTGCAAGAGTGCAAAATATGTCAGTATTTTTTCTATTTAGTATATAAATATTCATTGTGTATTTACTCATTTTTATTCACATGATAGTTGTCATATTTATATATAGACAATATTTACGATAACTTATGGATGATTTATGTAAAATCTCAAAAAAGAAAATTATAATTATGATCGCAATAATTTTACTTTATACTAATAATTCAATATATATTTATAATTTTACTACCTCTGTGGCTTACAATAATATAAATCAGAATTTTTGATATTATATCCCTAGATTTAAGGGACAACTTTTGTATTTCTACACTTTATTTGGTGTTTTTAACACCTGAATTTCCTTGGTGGAATGTGAGATAAATAAGTTTTTGACTGATAAATGTATTTACGTCAAGGTAAGAGCCCTGACCATTTTGCCAGCGTCTTAGATAATGTTATGCAATTTATCTAATAAAATTTCAAGGCTAGTCTGGGTTGACCTCTTTCATTTGACATTGTTATATTTTTTTAAATAAATTTATTTATATGTTGTCAATACATGGTTTTATGATAAGCTTCAATTATCATTTTAATATGCTTTACAGTAAATAATTACAATATATAAACTGGTATCTACCAAGGTACCCCAAGGTCCCACGGCTGTGAAGAAAATTACATTTTATCATCAAAAACATCTTAATCTGAGTAAGACGGTTGTAGTCCCACCCAGACCTACCAACAGAAACTTTTTTTTACAGCAAACCTGTTTGGGCCGCTGTTACATAGATCAACAGTGCGAGTTTTACATATAATAGATACTCCAATCAAGACCATTGATCAATATGCATTTGCTGGTGTTAATAGAACACTACAGCAGTTGTATATAAAAAATTCTAATATAGAGGAATTTCCTAAAGAGGCTTTTCAGGTATGATAAAAATTATTACTACTTGTTTTGTGATCTGATATTTGAAAGTATAATATAATTGTTCTTAGATGTACTAAGTATAGAAAGATTGTGGATTTTAAAAATGACTGTGACAGTCCCTTTATAACAGGATAAAATTCAATAATGTTAAATTTAAGAAAAACACTTTTAACGTATTGAAGTTATGTATTATTGTAAACTTATAATTATTTAAACATAATTTTAAATTTATCCGACGTTTCGCGTGCTTTACAGCGTGCGTGGTCACGTGACGGAAATTTAAAATTATGTTTAAATAATTATAAGTTTACAATAATACAAAACTTCAATCCGTTAAAAGTGTTTTTCTTTAAATGTGTAAAAGTTATGTTAATAAAAGACAATAATATTAATTCAATTAAAAATTTTATTTCAGATTTTAGGCAATCTGTCGATATTATCATTGGACGGACACAAGATTAAGTCTCTTGGAAAGGATATATTTGCTAACAGTCTAATTGTCGGCAAATTAGAAAAATTGCATTTAACCAATGGATTAATATCTGATATATCGCCTGATGCTTTACAGGTAATGCTAAATTATTTTCCACCCAATTTTAATTCTAATTAATTCAATATTATGTTTCATAAAATAAACCAAGCTAATACTGCTCCCTCTTTAATTATATTTTTTTCATTTAAATGGGTTCAAATAATTTTTTTTAATATAAATATTTAATAGGTTTTATAATTTAGACATATTTTCACATTTAATTTACAGCATTTGAAAAAACTAAGAACGTTGGATTTGCATGGCAATCAGTTAGTGACCTTGAAGAGAAGCCAATTTAAAGGATTGAGGGAGGCGGAGGTACTAGATTTAAGGTATGTTTTTGACAAAGTAACTAAAACATCCTAATTAAATAAAAAATTGTATTCTATATTAGAGATATTTTGTTTCAAAAGTAATTATATCATATGTTGATTGTTGACGTAAGATTTCAGCTCCAACGATTTTTGTGAAATTTAATATAATAAATAAATTTAGTATTTCGGGGACGGTAAATCGATCTAGGAATCATTTATAGAAAATGTAATATTCTTCTGTCGGTATGACCGAAAAATATTGAGATGAATTCGCCCTATTCGATTCTCGGTGTATAATAATAAACGCCTGCTTTGTGACAACAATAATTAAGTATATTTCCAATACTTCTTATTCTTAAAACCACACAGCTTACAATTTAACGTCCGTCCTTCTCAAGCGGATCGGTCCGAATAACCTCACTTATTTTAGATCGTATCAAGACTACCCTTCATTCTGTTTGTAACTGTCGGTATCGAATCAGTCAACTAACTTACATCGAGTAAAACATATAAAACAAATACAATCATCAAATAATCTATACTGTAAATTATAAATATTAATTATAAACATACTAAAATTGTAAAGTAATAACATATCATCATAAATTCGTTACATCGTGAATCAAGTACAATCATCAAAATAAAGTATCTTGTAAATTGAATATAAATATTATTTAAATATAAACGCGATTTAAATAATAAATTTGTAAAATAATAACAAGTAATCTTAAATTCATTACAATATTATTCATTTTTCATCATTTTATTAGAATGTAATTCGTACTTAAATATAATTTCCAAAAAACACAATTTAAAAAAAAAAAAACAGGTCATCCAGGTACTGTTCATTGACCGGCAAAGTGTCTTTAGCGTACGGCTCTCAACTCTGAGGGCGTGCGTTTGATTCACGGTTGAAAACAATTTATCTCTGCGCACTTAACGCATGCTACATAATAATTCACCAAAAATATTCAAAGTTCTTCCTACTAGAATTTGATAAATCCTTAATTTGATTATGTACTAATATAGTTTAATAATGTGATGACTGAAAATGTAATGTAATATGTAACTATGTATTAAGTAAATTACCTTTTAACAATGTTAGATAAAATTGCACACTGTTGGTATATTGTATTCTTGTGTAAATAAATAGTGATATGAGACACAAAGAAGGGTGACTTTTATATAAAGAAATTACCAAAGAAACGGATATTGTCTGAGGCTAAGACCTATATAGACGCCACAGGATTTATCGTATCTTTATTTACAGTTATAATAATTTAACGAAGTTAGACGGAAGCAATATCGGAGATTTGACAAAACTCGGGTGGTGTAATGCTAGTCATAATCAGTTGCCTGATTTACCTAGGTAAGTAATAACTGTACTTGTTGTAAAATGTGATTACAGGTCACTTCAATGCAATTTAAAAAGTACAAATATTTTTTAGTAATACTTGTGTTGGATAAAAACTTTCTTAAACAAAAATTTGGATCCAAAACTTTATAAAACAAATTTATATCAATATATCAATGACATTTACATTACAGGGGCATGTTTGCAAGGAATACAGTAATAAAAGTGGTACATTTGGACAATAATAAAATTAAGAAGTTGGACACCAATAGCTTTCGTGGTATGCGGTTTTTGAGGTGAGTTCATTTTTTAGATTTAGCACCAAATTATGTATAGATATTAGTTTAAATTAAGTAATAATTAAATTGAAAACAATTTTGTATAAAATTATGCAATGTCATCATGCGCTGTCTGTCAGTTGTCACTTTGATTTTGACATTTATAGTCAATATACCTCGTTTTTAAGTAAATCAAGCAAAGAGTATTTTGTTCAAAAAGAAAAATAAATTCATCCTATCCAATTTTGAGTTAATTTCACATTTACAATATTATCACTAGAAATTCATTCGTTCGTTTACAGACGTCTCTATCTACAAGACAATCAGATATCGGACGTAGGTCGCGGCACATTTTCTGCTGTCACTCGCATAGGAACTGTTGACCTGGCGAGAAACCTCATCACCAAGGTTGACTTCCAGATGTTCCAGCAGGTCAAATATGCTGAGGTGAATATGACAAGTCTCTGTTTTATTGTACAAAACTACCTGCTGTCAATTTCTGAATATCATTCAGGCCACTAGTTAAACGGCGCTGTTTATTAAAGAGGCTAGACTCTTAATAGGACGGCTAATTAAGCTAGGTAGCTGCGACGCATACCAATATTGATAAAAATAACAATATTTGTTTCAATATATTTTATGTCAACTTTATGCTGTCTCATGATAATTAACATACTCCGTAGACTTTTCAATTTTCTTTGTGTATGTAATAACCACAGGATGTGACGTAGTGGTGTAGCTACCTTGGATGCAAATAAAAAACAATAAATTTTATATGACATGAAGCATTTATTAAAAGATCTTATGGAGAGATTGAATTCTACATAAAGCTAGTGCTAGTGGAAGATCCCCTGAAACAGAATTTATTTTGCTAGCGATTTATTTTTGTTTGTTTGTATATTGTTCTTAAAGTTTAGAGACCGGGTGGGTTACACCCGGTGCATACCCCCCCCCACCCTATGCTACGTCACTGATGTGACGCCTTATAGGTCTACGGGAATTTCGTTGATGAGATCCTGTTTCTATATTAATTGTAATTAATTTTGTTTCAGATAATAAATTTAGCAGAAAACAAAATCAAGTTAATAGAAAAGCAGGCGTTCACCGACCTGTATTTGGCTACTGTGAATATTTCGCACAACGAACTGACCAGCATCGAACCTGGAGCTTTTCAAAATTGCAACAACATGACCCTGCTGGACCTAAGTCATAATAACTTGACGGAAATTCATAAAAGTGCTTTTGATGAAAATACATACGCATTTGAGTTTAAAGTGTCTTATAACCAGTTTACAGATTTCGGACAGGTAATTATTATTTTTCTAATGGCAACACTAAAACTTAATGATTTCTGTGTCTTAATAAGTGTCTTAATAAACTTAGCTTTTATAGTGTCAACGCATTACATACTTAAAACATACCTTGTTCTTAAAAAAAAACATTATCAAATTTTTTTGATTGTTGTTGTTTTGTATGTGTCTGTGTGTGTGTTTTATGTCTATGTCTATTATAAATAAATTAGAGTCGATCAGTCAGATACTCTGTAACAGTATAACATTTCTTATAAAATAAATCCTTTAAAAATTTGGTTCTTCTAATTTTCGATATTGTTATATATTTTCTTCCGGTTCTGTATAAATTATGTTTATACAACAATTGCAGATCCCCATTCACAACATGACCGGTATTAGGATAATGAACGCGTCGCACAACGCAATCGAAGTGATACCGAGGAATGCGTTCCCCAAATTGTACGAACTGCACACAGTCGATGTGTCACACAATAATTTGAAGGAAATATCCAATGCTGTGTTTCAGAATTTGTTCTCTTTAAGGTATTTATTTATTCTTCAATGTACTACAGACAGGCTTATCAAAGACTTTTATATACTTTTATTAGAGGTAAAATTTTTACGGATGAAACGTCACGAAGTTGTGCAGCGTTTTTGTCGAAGAGAAGGGAGAGACCGATTGAGAGTGAGTGAGAAAGGGAGATCGATAATAAATACACGCGATTGGTTGGTGTGTTCGTTATATATTAGAACTTTAGATGGCTGTTCTGTCGCATAATGTCTTATGCAATAAACCCAGATTTTTTATATATTTATAATATACAAATACATGGAGTGATCATACACTGATACATGATCATCAATTGGAACTTTCACCTGATTCATAATTAATTAACAAAGATGTTTCCTTCTGTCATATGCACTTTGTACGCATATGCAGTTTTTTTTAAATATTAAGTGGTCGTTAGTTGCTTAATTTCAGTTTTTTTATCAGTACTTATGATTTCTGTTTCATCATTTAATCAATGTAATCTTTGGCTTTGTTTATTGTCTAAGTTGCATTTTATAATATGGATATTATAAATAAATAAGGAAGCAACCATAGTCAGGAAAATATGTTTTTGAGGTGGGGTATGGGACAGACATTTATACTTTTCTTTATAGGTTTACTTTTTGTGTTAATGTGCTAACTTTTTTATATATTTAAGGTACTGTTTATCACTCATTGCACAGTTTTTGAATGAATAAGATTTAGTTACTCAATCGAATGTCCTGAATCGGGATTAAAATAAACAAACTCTTTACCAACAGGTGTTTTAATATTTATTTATTTATTTAATTATAAGTAATCTAACAGCTTATACTTATACATATTATAATACAAAACACTAAGACAATACAGAAAGCCAAAACAGATTACATAGATAGACAATTTATGTATAAAAAACAGAACACAAGCGAAAAAAAAAAAGAATAAAATAAAAAAAAACTGAAATTTGACATTTAAAAGCAACAAATAATACTAATAATATAACAAAGCTATATTTCTTTTCATTTACAGGTATTTAAACCTAAGCTACAACTCGATGGTACAAATAAAGCCGGCGACTTTTGGTACGATCCCTACGATATTGGAGCTGGATCTGTCGCACAACCAGTTGGTCGACGTGTCGAGAGGAAGTCTGGCCAAATTGGCCAGTTGTCGACTGCTCGATATCAGTCATAATTACTTAGAGAAGATCTTTCAAATACCTATTAGTTTGGGGTGAGTTTTTGTTAATTATTAATTTATCTTACGAGCTATAAATATTGTTACGATACGGAATCAATCAATCGCCTGAAGGGCAGGAGAATTAATCCATCGCATTTCGGCTCACTTATATATCCCTGGGAATAATCTTCAACGATATTCGAGAATTCTCTAGGCAGAATTGCTACTGAGCTAGCAATTGCTCAATTCTAGAACGATGTACTCTCTATCTCTTTCGCATATTGCTGGAACGTCTTACAGCATTCTTGTGTGTTCAGCCTGATTTCGAGAAGCTTCCGATCTTCCCTCTCTCTCGCGTATAATTCCCTCCTTGTCCCACACCTAGAAATTGGTTCTAGAATATTCCTTCATCAAAGATAAGCCTGTAAGAAAGATTCAGTCTCCTGGAAAATAGGGTAATAAAAATCTAGAAACATTTCAGTCAACCTGTCTTCGTAACAATATTATAGGCCTAAAAATAGATTTTATCTTCTGTATTGTAATTAGAATAATATGATTTTAAAATTATTAAAGTTTTCTCTCAAAGTACTTTCTGTGTGTAACATATATATAAATTGTTAGCTTTTTTATTACATGAATTGATTAAACTAGAGGAATTTATTATTTTAAATCTTTATAGATAAAATTCGTGTCGGTGCTTTTGATATCTGCTTGAACGAATTTTATTATTTTTTTAAAATATATTTAGTAGATTTATGAATAAGTCAGAAACTTTATATACACCCACTGACTAAACCAATATATATATACATATATGTATTTATTGTTAAACGCCGATTCGTAATGGGGATCAGATTTTTTAAATTTTGGAGTATTAGTAGACTCACAACAGACTTCAAGTATTTTGCGCCAGAGATAGTGGTAATAAAACATGCTATCCCTGGACGAATGCCATCGGAGTATTTCTTTTATATTATATTTTTAGAGAATTAAACATAGCTCACAACAATTTGTCTGAAATCCGTATAAACACTTGGCCAACAATGAACGCGTTGCTGAGACTCAACTTGTCGCACAACATGTTGGGAGACCAGTTGACGCACGATGCCTTTTCCGGTTTACTGACGCTCCAATCGCTGGATTTGTCTGCCAACGGGTTGACTAGAACGCCATGGGAGGCTCTGAACACATTGACCAGTTTGCAATATTTGTATTTACAGGTAACTTTTGTGTATTGCCTATGATTTGATCAGATGATCGCTGGTCGTGTCAATTTTGACATGTGTTTGTAATAATTTTGTGGTACAAAAAAAAAAGATTTTTTCGATTAATTAACTAAGCTAAAACTGAACTATATGTGGGTAAAATACACGTGCAATTAATAACCTTATCCTTTATTTAAAGTTATAATAAATTTTCAGTACAACGAACTTACGTCGCTAACGAAATCCGCGTTTGGTAATCTGCCAACGACTTTTAAACTAGACTTGTCGTATAACAAGTTGACTGATATCGCACCACGATCGTTTGATGGGATGCAGCAGCTGCTTGATCTGTCGCTCCAAGGAAACCTGTTAGAGAAAATACCGAACGAGGCTTTTAAAGGATTGGTTGCGTTGAGGTAGGTTTAAATATATTTATTTTTTCAAAAATAATAAATATTTCAATATCATAAACTTTAATTACTTTATTTTATTATTTAGCTGGCATCACTGTCTACTAATCGTTTGGTATACCTTTTTAATAAAAAAAAGGTTTTCTAAACTTGTGCGTTTTTTACTGTTTTTTAATGAAAAGGGACGTAATTATCACTCGCCGTAAAACCACAATTAGATGTATAGCACCGCACTTTAAAAAAATTATACACACTAACAAATAAAATATTGTATAGACTTAAATGTTCAGACTCGTATTGAAATTGAAAAATGTGCCCGGCCAAAAGAGTGTGTAATCTCTGACATGTCAATAAAATGACAGCTGTCAGAATTCTACGGAATTAAAAAGCGGAGTGTAAATTTACAAGATGTTTATGTCAAAAATGACGTCTTTATTGTTGCCATGTATATTATTAGCAATTTCTTTCAGAAAATTGGATCTATCCCATAACAATTTGGAGAAAATAGACAACAAAACACATGGTCTATTGGATGACTGTCTGTCGATTGAAATGGTAATATACATTTTATATATTTTAAATGATAGTTATTTCTATTATTTTTGAATCGAACTCAGGATCTCTATCGATCTATATATCAGGAGGCTCTGAATCGGAAGCCAAAATCCATTAAAAATCAGCGTTTGTTTTATAAATATTTTTTAAGGCAGGAATTTGAAAGTCCATTTCTATAGTGAATTTTTATAGACATTTTACTTTTATTTATGTATTATATTTATAGCATTATATCAGAATTCCAAAATATATACATTATAAGTATTGTTTTTCTTCTGTGTTCCTACGGGCAAAGGCCTCCCCCATTGTCCTCTATTTTTCTTTATTATCCACCAATCTCGTCCAGGTGTTTCCAGCCATTTCCGTGATTTTATGGGCCCACGTTTTATATTGCCTACCTCTATTTCTTTTATGGCCTTTTGATTGCCATAGTTATTTAAGAACATTTAGATGTTAATTTCAGATTAATTTAAGCCACAATCGTATAGGATTTCTGTCAAAGAAAATGTTCCCCGCCAGCCCCTGGATCCCCTACAGACTGTTAGAGATCGACCTGAGTCATAATGAGATACCAGTTGTAACTTTGGATCTAACTATTGGAGCGAAAAAAGTGAAGAAATTGAATTTATCCGGAAATTATATTAATGATATACGTAGCAGTAAGTATCAAAATACATTCGTAAAATACTATATTTTATTTTTTATATGTATTAATATTGTATATATATCTTCTGCTAGGGCCGCTAAAGCCAAAATAAAAAGGCATGCATTTCTATTTCCATCAAATTTTATAAAAAATATTTTTTTACAAATTAGATAAAAATTCGCTATGAATGGAATCCAGTAGCGTTGACCTAGTGGCTTTAGTGTGCGACTCTCGGATCGAACCTGCGACCTCACAGATGACCGTGAGTATGCAGGTTCGATCTCCGGCTGTGATCCAATGCTCGCTCGAACGGTGAAGGAAAACATCGTGAGGAAACCGGCATACCTTAGACCCTTAGTCAATGGCGTGCGTCAGGCACAGGCTGATCACCTACTTGCCTATTACATTAATGATCATAAAACCGATACAGAAATTTGAGGCCAAGACCTAAAAAGGTTGTAGTGCTAATATTTTTTTTGAATCGAATCCAGGACCCAATTGATACGTCCCTGGACCAGGCTTTATTACCAGGATTACTTAAACATTTATTTTTCAGATGTTCTCGGTAATTTTACTTCTCTAGAAATATTAGATGTCTCCAACAACCAACTCAAAGATTTAGTATCGAGGACAGGTAAGATTATAAGTATTTTTTTTACATGAATTTAGTGTTCTGATTAACGAAATCTGGATAACCATAGATAGTTGTTCCCCTCACACTTAAAAATCGATTTTCGTTTAGTTTTTTTATTATCTTTTCACGATTAAGTTCGTGCGTACAGAGTACACGAGTCAGAAGCTCTTTATAAATTATGAATAAAGTAAAAGCCCCAATAGATGATCTTGCATATGATCACTCCATGTATTTCTATTAATTAAAAAAAACTAAATTAAAATTATAATACGTGCAAAAATGGCAGGAAAAGCTTAATATTTTAGTCAGACGAATTCAGTTATTGAAGTCGAAAAACATCATCTAAATAAACAAAGACAAAATTATTCTCTGTCCTGTTCACACTAATACATTTACGTGTTAGGCTGTCTTACTTTTTTAGAAGTAGAGTAGAGATTATTATTACTACATCGTATTTATTCTAAGATGACTTTAATTTATTTTTTCAGCTGACTCAAAATTCCAATTACCACAGAATATAACCCACCTCTATCTGCAGAATAACTCTCTGGCAGTACTGCCCATAGACAATATCGCTAAAGCACAAAATCTTAGAGTATTAGACGTACGTCATAATGTACTGACGAGTTTTTATCCGGAGCTGATGAAATTAATAGAACACGGATTGGAGGTCTATTTTGAGGGTATGTTTTTTTAATAAACATTACAGACACCTATCCATAGAGCTAGTTAATATTAGATAGTTAAAATACATGTTACTCGTAGTACGTTTACCTGTTTCTCTTTAATAGTTAAAAGTGCAACTTTTTATAGAAAACATTTATGTATGTAAGGAAAACCCTTTTTTACCGGATTGAAACAATGTATTATTGCAAACTTATAATTATTTAACGTAATTTTAAATTTATCCAACGTAAAAAAATCAGATAAGGTGTCGGTTTTTTCTTTAAATGTATAAAAGCTGTGTTAATAAAAGACAATGCTATTTATGTATTTAGTCTATATACAATTTTAATATAAGTAAAAATCTGATTCCTCTGAGTTTTGTATAAACAAAATAAACTAAATTTTGTTCATACAAAACTGTTCTTCATACTTTTTTAGTACGTGACTTGAATTGTGCACCTGTAAACAAATATCAACTAATTTAGCCGCGGTTCAAACACGACCATGCACTAGTTTTATTTATTTTTCTTTCAGATAATAAATTAAAATGCGACTGTTTCACAAGGCCACTGAAGCACTACTTAAATAAATTACCAAAATCCAGTCTCGTTAAAGAAACAAAGTACAATAATATAATATGTGCCGAGCCGCCATCATTGGAAAATGTCAGTTTCATGAGCATAGACGAAGAGAGGTTGTTATGCGCTGGCAACATTGAATTTATGGATAAATTAAAAGAGTATGGCAATGAATATATGTTCTCTACTGAACCGGATTTGGCGTTTAGAGATATTCAGTAGTAAGTGTTTTTAATTATATTTTACTAGCTGACCTGGCAAACGTCGTCTTGCCAAACTACTACCTTTAACTCAGCGCCATCTGTTAGAATTGTATCAAATAATAAACAAATGTTAATGTTATCGTAATTTTAGTAAGGATGCCTATTTTTTTGAAAATGAAATATAGCCTATGTCACTCAGGAATGATGTAGCTTTCCAACAGTGAAAGAATTTTTCAAATCTGCCAAGTAGTTTCGGAGCCTATTCAATTCATACAAACAAACAAACAAAAAATCAAACCTTTCCTCTTTATAATATTAGTATAGATAATAAAAACAAGTATTAAATCTTCCAACTTTTTAATAACTCTTTTTTTAAAGTTAAGTAATTCTAATCTATTTATCAGATTTTAATTTTTAGATACTTTAATTTAAATTATCTTAAATACATAATTGTAGTTAAATTATATCTATATAACCTAAATTATTCAACTGTTAGAAATTATCTTACGATTTAATGAATACTTAATATAATAATATATTGATTTGTATGATTCTCATTAAAATATTATTTTTCAGTTCCCAATCTTCAATTTACGTGCATTGGTTCATATTATCAACAGAAGATGTCGCCGATTTTTATTTATTTATTCGCGATCAAAATAATACATTGTACTACAGCAAAGATGTCTCGTATAACCTCCGCTTTTTGACAATAGCCATAGATGACAACTTCAAGTCGGCGCTGAAAAATGGCGGCAAACTTGACGTCTGTATTCAAGCGAAATCGTCAAGCGGTTTCGCGCGCAAATGGTTCGACGGCCAGTGTCAAAGCATTCCTTCGAATTTTGAATCATGGCCGAAAAAATTAAATGTAGACAAAAGAAGGTTGAGCAGGAAAAAGGTTAAATATAGCTGGTTTTCGAATAATGTTCTTGGTTTAGTGAGTGATTCGATTTTGATTACTCTGTGTATATTTTTAGGTGTATGCTTTAGACGGTTATCTGACCTTGACTTATGATTTCTAGGTTATTCCTTTATAGTATTTTAAGCGCAATTTAGGTACTTAATATTGATTGTACGAGGTTGCCATATACCATTAACGATTTCATTACAAAGTTATAGTTTACTTTAGGTGCTTTACTTTTTGTACTTGGCTTTCTAGTCTATCTGTGAAAATGTAAATAAGACAATGAAAACAGAATCTCTAGAGTGGTCCTTAACTAAATCTGTCTCTCTTTCTCGTGGTAGTATTAGAAAAAGACAGCATGTCAGAAACTAATGAATTATAATGCAAGTTATTCCGTCCATTTGTGATATAATTTATTAAGAGTACCGAAAGCAATTTATTTTTTAGTTAAGTTCGTTTCTGTGATATGACAAAATGAGATCACAATTTTGGCTTTAATTTTTTAAATATTTTTATTGGTTATTTTTATATTGTTGTAAAACTGTGTTTTAAACACATTGTATTGTGTTATTTTTATATTTTTGTAATAAATATCCGCCCAATTTTGTAGAAAATTTTATTGTGAAATAAATTATTTATAAATAAATGCATTTTACTAATAATTTCAGCATTTTATCCTATTCTTGATTTTTTATCGACTTGATGCTCCAAATATTCAGTGGGTATGGATTTGTATGACGTTTCGCCCCAGCCGTGACCCGATTCATAAATGGGACCTGAAAAAAGAACAACTTTTCATAAATATATATACATAGATATATATATATTCGTTGCGTACACAATTTATTTTGTAATAAAAGTTTGTATCTGTTGTCTCGCTCCTCTGTTTTGTGTCTCGTTCACTCATTTAGTTTATTCAGTTCATAATCTATGATTTTGATTTTGACATTCAATTTTCGTCCTTGTTCTTACAAATTAACCGATTTCTACCTTATATCTCTATCTTTAAGGATTGTTTTTATTAATTACATACAATTACGTGATGAAGACGTACCTGGTGAGCCAATATCTGTATTTATATTACCCACTGATTCCATTTAAACTTCTATATCCTGCAAAAACAAATGAAATTAAAAAGTTACCTTGGCTCACCAGTACAATAACGAAATCTGGATGAATCTAATAACCATTTTACTAATCTGTGACTGTGTATAAAAAAGAAAAAGTTGTCGTTGATTTTCGTCCGCATTAATATTAAAGCAGAAGCTGTAAGATGTATGACAATAATCAGTTTCAAAGACAATGGTGGGAGGATCTTCGGGGCATAACAATTAAAATATTTTTTAAATTTTTTATCTCGTCATAACCAATACAATTTTATTAAAGTAAATCTGCCTTTTTTTACTACTCTTTATTGTAGATTTTCGAGTATATTAATGTTTTTGACAATTTCATTTTCATTAGAAATTCTTTATTATGCCTATAGCGCCATTGGATAGCAGTTTTATTTTCTTAATCTTGTCTGAGACCAAAATATCTTTTTAAAATATTATATACAGTAATGTTATGAATTTTTGAAATAAATCCTACTACCTATAACATACTGCAAATTATTTCACGTTTTGAATGATTAACAGAATTGTTATTAGAATATTTTTTGGATGGGACATGGACAATAATTAACTATTATATACAATAATTACTACAATATGTTATAGTTAGTTATTATTAATTACTGAAGAGAAAAAACAACTACCATGATGCTCATGCGGTGGCGACCACGCCCACTCGTGATGATGACCGTGACTAGAATGTGCTTTTAAGGTTGTGAAGAATGATCCGACCTGGAAAAAATAAATAGCCACATGCATTTAACTACGCCTGGTTTCTATGTAATTATGCGCACGCGCATAGAACTACGCGAGATCGTCACAGTTATATGTATAAACTAATATAGTATATATTAGATAATATATAAATCAGTAGGTCTGGGCTTCACATTTCTGTATCTGTTTCGTGATAATTTGTCAATGGGGCAAACGGGCAGGAGGCAATTTCTCGAATATGAGCCTCTTGTGCCTGACACACGCCGTCGAATTTTTGAGTCTAAGGAATGCCGGCTTCCTCATGATGTATTCCTTCACCGTTCTAGCGAATATTAAATGCGCACATAGAAAGAAATTGCCGATGTTCTCACCAAGTACAGATGTTCTTGACTTTCTTTAATGAATGGAAATGAACAAAAGCTGTACAAAGAAACGTTTTTGCTTCTTTCAAGGACGATAAAATCAGCGTTAACGAAATTATAAGCAGAAACATGAAATATTAAGTGAAGGAAATGTATAGTGGCTAATCTAAAGAATTTGTATAAGTGCCTCTATCTATAACTCTCATAGACTTGCCAATACCGCGAGATCCGACGCATTAATTTACATTTCTCACCCGAGACAACTTTTATGGATCACATTCCACTCGAAATTTGAAACTAAATCCTTTTGATCTAATCCAATGTGGCGTAAACTTAAGCCTACCTTAGCTGCACTAACAGCAATCTTGCACACGAGTAAGATGATACCAATAAACACGGATTTCGCCGCTAGAATCGTAGTCAATATCATCCAGGTCGACGTGGCCCCTACGTGGAAGATCAGTGGCATCATTCCCATAGCCATTTTCTTCATACCACGGGATTCTGAAAGATACATGTTAAACTTATTCTGGATCCGCTGTCTCTAAGTATTCTGACGTATTATTCTTTCAGTATAGTTACTTTATTGCGAACTACGCCATCGGTCTGTCAAAATAGAATAGTTTTTTGACGGACGGCAGTGACTAGAGCTTAATCTAGTCACTGAATATTACCCTAAATCTCGGTTGTCGTCTCTTGGACTCATTAAGCAAACATTTGTTATGATTTAATAAAATTGTATAATTAACTTTTTAAATATGACTTTAAATCTCTTTTACCTGCAATGTAAAAGAGATTTAAATTATTGGGTATTTTTCCATAAGTCCATTATTGTGACAAGCGCAGAAAATACTAGTAAGTATCACTTACAAGTTAAAACTGTTGAAAACTAAGAGATTCACTATATTCGTTACAAATTAAAACTAGACAATACATATATCTAGTAATGTAAAAGTTATCTATTGTAATGAAGTAATAAAAATAACTTACCTTCTAACCCCGTTGAGTACAATCTGGGTTTAATTTGGTCATAATTAATGTATTTACCAAATGCAGTTTTAGCAAAATATTCATTATTAAATCTTTCTAACAATTGCGTTAAATATAAAACAGAGTCGGCGATTTCGTCCCGAATTTTGTTCAATAAACCTCTTTGCTCCAGTTCAGTGGCATTACCAACCGCCGTGTGAATTAAGAATAAAAATGTCAATGTCAAATTTCGCGCCATTATCGTGTCGCCAATACGAATTATATTTCGAGACTGAATACTAAAATTGTGGTCTACGAAAGTAAAATTAGTCATTATGTCCGAAAGCCTTTTTTCTATTGTATTCTACTGATGAGATTGAAAAATGACGCAAATCGCTTTTTGACGACTTCATGTTCCCAATTAGTTTTCACCCGATAACTTTAAATTCTCTCACAGTAGTGACACATTCCCAAACTGTAATTAATTATTCATAAATAAAATACACGTTTACCAGCTTTTTGGAAATATATCTTGGATAACAGATGTAGTGTAAATAAAATGAAATATAATCTAAAATATATTTAGTATCACTTATTCCACGTCAATCAATTCGAACCTGTTGGCATCCCTACTCATCGGCAAAGTGATCATACATACTTTTGAATAATTGCTTAAAATATTTGTAATTTAATCTATATATAGGTTATATATGTATATAAAACATACATTATATTTTATAGTCCCCTAAGTATAGTGATTCCATTTTACCTTTATATTTTGTTTAGTAGTATATTTATATTTTGTAATTTTTATTTAACTGAAATAAATACCATTAGAAAGTTTTTGAAGTTATACTTTTTTAGGCGCGTTATGAAAAATTGATGTGAGTGAAATTTTACGATGCGCGAGCACCATGACACAAAACAAACAGAATGAAAACAGCCCACTAAATCGATCATTAAGTTGAAGAAAAAATGCTACCAACAAAACACAAATGGAACCTCTTTTAGTGGCGCATGTTGGAACGCACGCCGCCTCAGTTCACTGTGTATTTAAATTATTTATCAGAAGTGATTGAATATTTAGAAAAATATTTGTGAAAAAACTGTGCTCATCAACCTTCCTAAGTGCTTCAATACAATTGAGGCTAACTGTCTGTATATAATAAATAATTTAGTAATATACATGACAAAATTATTATTTAATATAATTCATACTAAATATTATTAAATTATTAACGGTTAATATTTATAGATTAATTTTAATATTAATCACTACTGAATTTTAGTTATTTTTTTCCATACGCCAAAGAAGTATAGCTTCTAACGCGTGTACATAAGTACACACAGAAATTACTGCTTTCTGAGTTGCTGCTTATTGAGCTAAAAGGAATGTAATAAAATGCTTGGCCAGCAGTTGCCTTCTGCCATGGTCGAGAGAAATCGTATGTGGGGAAAATTCAGGTATCAACAAAAACAAAGATCCATAAAAACTCTTTAATAAAACATCCAAAGACAAACAGTTATAACAATAGAGAATAATGGCGGGCTGTCAAAAGTTCCCGCGCTTTTCCGCGGCGCAAAGAGAGCGACATCCAGTTGATTTGAATTCCAGCCGATTAATTGCTCGTCGCGATTTTGAACCCGTAGCCATAGTTCGAGTGGACGGAAGTATCTGATAAAAATATTGTTTTGTGATAATGACTTAATACATTATGTGCTTCTTTCTCCGGATCCTAGTGGAGCGGGGTCATAGAAGCGGTGTCACTCGGATCCGTGCGAGCGTCTTATTCATTTTTTTTAACCATTGCCATTCCTAGCTCTTGGATCCGAGTATTCGATACCCGATGCCGTATCATAGTCGTATTAGACCAGCAATATAAACAGATAATTTAAGAATATTGCGATTAAATCAGTAATAGTAGTCACATAAACTAACGATTTATTTTAGTTCAATATTTCGTATTTTTTTATTAACTTTATCTGCCATTTTAGCTTACTTGACAAGTGCTTCAGGTGATATCCGGTTAGTTCTTCCCCGTGTCACACTTCGAATAATCTCTGACGCTGACTTGGAGGAGCCTGGCTGCATTATTTCACTAAGAATAAAGGTGTAAACAGGAATTAATAATTTGATATTTGTACTATATATTAAGAATTATTAAAAGAATTTAAAATAATAAAAGTGGCCATGTTATTGTTACTACTTTAACATAAACATATCTCAAAATTTAAAAACTAAAATATATTTTTATAAGGAGTCCCTTTAGGCAAGGTTCCGAAGATACTGGCAGCGTTCCCCCTTTGAATAGCTAGACTGAATCTTTGTCAGAGGTAGCTGCCAGCTCTCTGGTCTCCTGTGTTTCGACACCAAATGGGACCAAATCAGATTCGGAATTAGATATAAAATGATATCTTTAGAAGACATATTCGTGACTGGCTGAATTTTTACAAAGCATTTTAAAAGCCTCCATTATAATAAATAAAATAAACATAAAGTATATAAAATTATTAAATATCGATTGAGATTATTAAAAAAACTATGAAACACAGAATTTTGACAGAATGGGAACTGAAATTAAAAAAATGTTAATTGTCAAAAATAATTTTACATTTAACGCTACTATACAGATGGTCCCTTTTAAGAGCTTGACTAGCAATAGAAAATGGAATACCTTAACAGCCTTCCAGCATCTCTACTCCTGTATATATCACACTCGTGCAGGTGTCCCAGATGACCGGAGACAAGGCACAGCTGTTCAAAAATCTGGAACTCGAGTATCGTCGCCAGAAAGTACTTTATGTATTCCTGCAGTACGGTTATCAATTATACTCTTTATGAATATGTTTTTGTAAAAATCTGCTTTATATATGTAACATTTTAATAAGGATAACAACAAATTTTCCCTAAATATCATAGTATAAAAAAACATATATCTGCCAACTAGTTTACTAGCTGTTCAATTAACTGCCTAGCGATTTAATTTAAATTAACAGCCATCAGGCTAGGTAAGTAATAAAACGCCATCGATCTATGTCATTTGTCTAACTGTTTGATTAACTGATAAGATAAACTGCGTTGTTTGGTTAAGAGGCTAAGCTGTTAATTGAACGACTCGATAAGCTAATTGACTGCGACATATATATAGTTATTTCGTACACTTATATATTGAATTAGTTCGACACTACGGAGCTAGTACGTAGACCCTAAATTACTAGGCCTTTTGAGCTAGTGTAGTATATATATATATATATATATATATACTAAGAACTAATTAGATTTATAAGTCTACGAAATAACTATTAATGTGTAGCTTACCTACTCAGCCGTTCATTTAACTGCCTAGCTGTTTGATGAACTGGCTAAATATCTTTCAGGCCGCTAGTTAAACGGCGCTTTAATTAAGAAGCTAGGCCGTTAATTGAACGGCTTATTGAGAAAGTTGGTTGCGACATATACATTTCGCTGACTTCACAAGTGCTTCAGGTATTAGTTATTACGTACACTTATAAATGGAATTGTTCGACACTACGGCGCTAGTGCGTAGACTCACAAGGAAACTAAAACTAGTCTTTTGGGTTAGTGTATTTCTCGGAACAAATAAATGTGAACAACTTAAGTGCTTAAAAAACATTGTAGTGCTAATGTGAATATTATTCAAACTTTACATTTTCTTAAAATATTAAACTCACTTGATCTGATATAATGTGATATTTGGATCCGGGATCAAAATCTGCTTCTGTCCTTGTAATAGGTGGTGTAACTCCCTAAATAATTAATTGTAATTTAATAGATATTAAATCAATTATATCAAATTAGATTTCAGAGAAAGGGAGATTTTTAAAATTCGAATCCAAATTCAAGATTGCATTGTCGAACCTAGCGCCGATTGAAGTGAATTCGACAATCCGGGCACAGTAGGTTATACTAAAGCGATCCTGGACACATCAAAGCATGATCTTTCCCAAACAACTTATTTAGAGTTAGTACGTCACACCTATCGAGAAGTTACTTTGATCCAGCCCTCGGATCTGAATACTATTATTCAAACTCAAACTCAAATCGTTATTGCATTTTTATGTTAATATTTTACAAGTGACACGTTATTATTACAATAAGGACCTTTGTAAGTTTGTAAGTAACCTTTGTTGGGCAGTAATGTTGTGGGAGGGCATGCTACACAATAGTTAGTACATATCTATTCTAACAAGGTACATTTTTTGGAGAACGTATTTACTATATAACTTATAATTATTACAATATTAATAAACTTTTGTAAAAGAAATTAAAGTCTATCGGTTAAATAATTTGTACCTAACTGTAATAACACTTTTCATAAATAATTTTTTAAAGATTTGGTAAACCTGAGGTTATTAAGACTATCTGACTCTAGGTTCAACACGATCTCTAGGTTACAATATTTAGGCAGCAGTTTAGCAGTTAGGGACAGGTTTTCTTTTTCTATACCACGGAAACTTCTTAGAGCCTCCCAGTAAAAGCTAAATTAAAATTGTAACGAGGAAATAGTAAGTATATCTGTCTTCTATTATATTCAAAATACCTACTGCATCCCGTAGGGGTATGGATAATAAAAGCAATACTAACTTGATATCTTAGTTTCATCTGCCACCATCTTGTGTTCATGTTTTCGACGCCATCTTCAAATACCGACCAGCGCCACTAAATTTGTCAAAAATATTAAAACAAATAATATTTTTTAATGAAGTTGTGATTGTTTTTCAGCAATTTTCGATCAAGTGTTGGGAAAACATAATTAAATAAGAATTTACACATTCGCAACTAATTCTAGAATTGTAATATTACAATTGATAAATCTATCTTGTGAATCCAATCAGAATCAGAGTATTTAATTGTATATACTTAAATAATTTTAATAAGTGTCTATTATTTATATATCTACTTGCACAATTAAGACAATATTATCATATACCCCAACTTACCTGATCCACCATAAACGCGAAAGGTAAATAAGCCACCTTCTCCAAAGCCATGGACATGAGGAAATTCATCGTCACTTCGTAGGGATCATGAGACCTGACCATAAATATATATATATATATATTATTAAACATAAAATATATGTGTGTTTGTGTCTGTGTCAAATGGCTATACCTAAGTGATGAACGCTTACTAAGAGTGCTCTTTATCAAGTTAACTTATAAATAATCCAGAGCAAAGGAGGATGAAGGTAAAAGACAATTAGTACCTTTAATTAATTAATTATTTAATTAGTACGTACTTAATAAATAAATTAATACCTTAATATTGTGACTATAATATTTTGATACTAAGAGTACTCCTTACACAAAACTAAATTAGTTTTACTTCACTTCTTAGTCTCTCTCTCTCTTTCAAATTGTACTTAATGTAGGATGAATAAAGACAAAAACACGTTAAGGTGAATCAACAATTTTTTTTTATAAATAGGCGGGTAAGTTTTCATTACTTATTCTGGTAAAGTCCCACTCTTTGTAAATGTGGCAAATTATACACTGATAATGTCGCCGCGTTCGCTACTGCCTCGTGGAAAGCTGCAAACGAAATAAAATATTAATAGAAACAAGTTTTTATTACATTTTGTAAAGACTCAAAATTAGTTATTCATTTAGGTAACACAATGTACAATTTTGAACAAAAAGAAATATATTAAATGCTTCTAATTTTACATTTACTGCCAGTTCTCATATCAAGGGAGTAGAACGGAGTTGAAGAACTGGCAAGAAACTCTACCACTCTTTTTAATAGAAAAGTTTTGAGTCATTCATTTATTTAGTCATAATTCTCTAATTTCGCTTGGGAGTTTGTTGTAAAAACGAATACAATTTCCATATAAGGAGTGGTTTATCTTACGCATTTAATATATATGTACCTAATCTAAATATGTATTTTTTTGTGATAGCAATTATTAAAAATGTTACAGAATCATTAATCAGAGTATGTGTAAGTACGTTTTCACCATGCCTCCTGCTGATAGAGGACAAATCTTTGTTTTTAATTTATTTTATTATTATTAATTACTGAAGATCATGTGGAGCATGGTGAATGGATGTAGCCGTACAAAAAATGTGTTTAAAAAACATGGCGTTTAAAAAGAGTGGCGGAGAGTTTATTGCCAGTTCTCTTCTTTCATTCTACGCGATATGAGAACTGGCAGTAAATGTAAAATTAGAAGCATTTAATATATATTTCTATTCTGATATTCATATGAATGAATACTTTTCATTATATTTGATGTGTATATAACGATTAAATAGATATACACTTACCCGGATTAGCCCCGTCTCTGAATAGATGTGGTTGTTCAGCGTATTGTAGATAATATTGTATGTGTGCCATTTCGTGATGTGTAGAAATCAAATCCTGCATTGTCACTTCTGTGCATTGCTTTATTCTGTTCCAAAAGAAAAATTATTAATGTTTCATGATCATTTATCTATATTAAAGCAAGTAATTAGCCTCCTGTGCCTGACACACGCCGTCGACTTTTTGGGTTTGAGGCAAGTCGGTTTCTTCACCGTTTGAACCTCCGACATCTGGTATGAGACACGCACGCTTAAGCATTTAAATATAATGAAATTCAAAATTTTGATTGTTTAATCCTTGTTTTATGATAATACATATTTACCTATAGTCAATCCGATTACAAAAGTCCCAAGCGCTAGCCGTGCACTGGACGCTTCTCTGCGAAGGTCGGACCAGCATGGAACCGCGCCAGAATTCTGGCGGCACTGGCTTCATGCCCATAGAGGTATAGAACTCTTCGGACATTTGAAATATTCTGAGAAAATATTAAAAAAAAAACTTTCTATAATAACTATATTACTAAATAAATCGTCTCTTTTTGTCAAATTGTGTTTACGCTGTAATAAAAAGAGTTACATATAATATAATTAGACTGATTTATTTTTGAAGGCGAATAAATTTTAGTCAATGTTGATTATAGAACCAAAGATTATAAAATTGTTAATAGTTTTTTTTAATAGCATGAGCGGGTAATTGAGAATCAAACTGTTTTAAAAAAGTTACTAAAACACAAATGTGGTTTTAATAGTTACCCGTGTTTGTTAACGTAGTTATGTACAGTTTTGTATAGACGAAGACGTAGTTAGACTAATTAAGATTAAATATATACATTAAAAAAAACATACTGTATAATAACAGTTATAATTAAGCTAATAATTGAGACATTTATCGATATTTAAAAAGAGCTTTAGGCTTTCTCCAATTGTCTCTATCTCTCTCTCTTCTCCACCAACTACCTTAAGCTCGCCAGCCCACCGTGCAAGAGGGGAACCCCTCTTTCTTTTCCCTGGTGGCTCTTTCCATCTTTTCATCCTCTTTGTTGTATAATATGTATTTATTGTAGATATATTAATAATAATTCTTTTTTTTTTAATTATAAGGTTAAACCAGATAACCCATGATCAAGTGTACGTATGATATGATTAAACCTACCTCAGTGGTGTAAATCCCTGCCGCAGCATTTCCGAGGTCACATCAATGTTTGCAGCCTGAGGAAACGGCATCACCAAGTCCATTATCGACTTCCAGTTCTGGGCCCACATGTTGCCTGTTAAAGAGATTAAGAATTTTGCAAATCTCTTATACAGGAGAAAAGAGAGAAATCTTCTAAAGCCCTAATTTCAACTTCATAATAACTTTATTCATCACAATTAAGATAAGTAACAGAAAATATGTTAAATTGATTCTAAATTTACATTTACTACCAAGTCAAGAGCGTATAGCGGACAAGAAGAACTGGCAGGAAACTCTCCACCATTCTTTTTAATCGCCAAGTTTTGAGACCATCCCATGATGCAATGCCACGCCATCAGGATAGAAAATAAGATTTCCAGGATTTCCCAACGAAGTCGATTTTAAGTTTCAAGTCAGTCAAACATATTATATGAATGAAAAGACTTCATATTATATACAAAAAGGTCAACAGAGTCCACGTGGAAGATACACATTTTAGCCATACAATGCGCAGAGACAATGAGAACTAGAAGGAACTGATCATGGGACTGACACAGAAGACAAAGGATCACGTGGCCGATGGACCGATCAAATTTTCCGTGCTGAACACGACAGTCGCACATGAGCTGCCGACTGAAGAGATAAAAAGGTCAATAACAAAGTTTTTAAACATATATAATCCAAGTAGTATTTTCTTCATATTGTGGGAATCACCTCCAGGGCTGGATTAAAAGACCTAATGGCCCTTGCCCCCAAATTATATTCCAATATAATTAAAAATATCAAAGGAAAAGTTGTTTATTAGTCGAAATCTATTTTTTATCCGAAGTCTTGTGTAGTTACGAAATAGTTAGTATATTTTTAAATATTTTATTATGTTACTGTTTTGTTAATTAAATTTATAAACAAAATAAAAAACGCTGCCCATCTTCGTGACGTAAATTTTTTACGGATTCATCCGTAAAAAAATTATCCTCATGCGCCAAAAGTTTCACTTCAAACCCCTTAGCATTGTTAAATATACCCAATAAATGAGCCGGTATGGGCCCATCACTGCGAACACTGTTCTCGCCATATCTTTGCACCAGCTTCCGTCTGACATAAGTGAAGAGTTGCTTGTAAAGTGGGGCCACCTGGTTGTAGACCTCCTCTACACTTTCTCGGAAAGAGGGATCGTCATAGGCCGATCTCATCTGGTCACCTGCGTCTTTGTAACCTGCAATAGAAAATTTTCACGAAGCAAATAGATGTCTGGTTAATCGAGGATGCGTTGCGATTTCTGAGTGAAGAGTTTTGAGTTTGAAGAAATTGGCATTCTCGGTACCCATTTGGAAGTTCAGGGACTATTTTTTATGTATTTTCAATTAATAAGATATCAATTGTCATCCAAAAAGAATCATTTTCCTTGCAAATTATTTTGTCATAATCAGAGAAAAATTCTCAATTTAATCAAAAGAACTTTAGATATTATCCCAATCAGACGAAAGAATGCAGACAAATATAAAAATCACGTCTTCACGTTAGAACTCCCAAATAACTGGAGATCATAAATCACTGTAAAATAATGATTATTACCAGAGCTAATTGCAGCCTGATTCGCCAGTTGCACGTATCTCATGAAGCGATTTTTCAATTTCGGTCCAGTTTTATCCCGGAAACTCTTCCAGACGTAGAGCAACTCGCTCTCTATCCTGGAGTGAGCGAGAATCCTGGATATTTCCGGATCCAGTTGCATATCACAGTAGTTTGGGAACTCTGTAACCTCCTGAAAAACCATATCTTGCCTTCACATTTTTCTTCCAACTCTTATATCAAACAATATCGATCCGTCTAGACACATGCCATTGATTTTCAGGTCTTGCTGGTTCATTTCACGGCTTGATAAGCGACCATAGATAGAAAAATACAAACATTCCTCAGATAATTTAAGGAGACTTTGTCATTAACCTAAACTATAATCTACGGAGACATTGGTCCTTGTCCATCATGTCCAATCGACCCGCAGTCTCTTTGAATGGAGACATGGCAGAACAAAAGACCATGCGGCCGTCCACAAATAGGTGGAATGACGACATCGTCAAGGAGGTTGGATACAGAGAGGCCAGTGAAAAAGAATGAAAATTTAAAAGAAAATTCATTTATTTTGGAACATAAAATCTTCATGGTAACACTTATTCCACGTCATTAAATTCGAGCCTGTTGGCATCCCTACGCAGTGCAGTATAAATGCAGGTCTTACTGGAGCAAAATAGTGGAGGCCCACATTCAGATGACAAATAAACAGGCTTGAATCTTCCTTCTACGAACATCAGATTCCCAAATCTGATGTTCGTAGAAGAAATAATTTAATTAAGACATAATTTACCTCTCGTGTTAAAAAACCTATCTGCGGACACAATTTTTAATCTAATACGAGAATGAGCCGAAAAATATCGAATTTAAAGTTTTCACGACGAATGAGAATATTTGAGTTTATCTATAAGAAGAATTTTACCTGGTTCAATTTGTAATGCTGGAATGGCTCATTACTAAGATGGTACTGGTGTTGATTTATCTCAGGCACTTCCGTGGGAGGCAGCCTCGGGATATGAGGATCATATGGTTTCTGACCAAAGGGACATATTTTTGCCGAGTTGTATATCTCTTTCATCTCATTTATTAGGGTTTGTATCTGAAAGAGATAAATTTACATTTAAGGGATACATAACAATATATGGAGTAAACGTACTAAATTTGGATGTTTACGACAAATAAAAAAGATGGCGTAAAACAGGCGGAAATTTTTATTGGTGCCCGTTAGAGAGTACCGGTGATTTCTTGGTAGGGGATTATCTCCATAAACGAATAAGTATCGTAAAACACAAGGTACACAGCCACAGAGGCCAAACTTTTGAATTTTCTATTTAATATTCTTTTATTAAAATTTATACATATTTATTTATAGAAAAATCCAAAAGGCACCTCGGAAAACTGTTCATCAGGCAGGGCAGATCGACTGCCCTGGAGAATTTTAACCAGCTGCCGCCTGCTCTGAGGATCTGACACCCTGGAGGCATCATACGCAGCTGCCTTCCTCCACGAGAGCCTCTCAAATTTGGAGTTAATTCCCAACTCTTCAAGCATTTTGCGGCGATTATATTCTGTTATGTTGGTCACGAATTTCCATTGTGCTATTGTTACTCTGAAAGAAAAACAAATTAACGTGTATCAGTTACAGAAGGATTCACTTAAGATGTGTCTGGAGAAGAGAAAGACCAGAAATCTTACCTGTAACACATGCCTGACGCTTCCCTGTCGTACTCCCTCAGGAATTGCATCGCTTCAGCCGCATTTGTGTTAGTGCCCTATTATAACAATAGTATATGTATGTGTTAATTAAAATTTAGTAATATAACCTGTTCTATATAAAAAATGCCAAAAGAGAACTGGTAATGGTAGGCCAGTTTGAGACTATTCGGTTTTCACCTCGAGGTGATAGCAGGAGATGTTGGGGTTACCCGTTGGTCTGATCAAATAAAGATTATTGGTTTCAACATCCCAATGCCCTGGAACCATGGGGCGAGACCAGTACGATCTTCAGTCATCCCTACGAAAATTGTCTCTCTACGAAACCGCCTGGCCACTTCACACTTCAGGCTACTAAGGTCGCGATAATCACCGAAGCAAAACGTATCACGACAAGAGACACTTTGTCACAGCAAATTAAATAAACATAATAAAATCCTTGAGAACTGTAATACCACTTAATGTGTGTGTGTCAGCGTATCTCCTATAGAACTGGGTTTCCTTCCAAAATTATGTTTGCAAGGTTTTGTGTACACAATAGAATCGTTTCGGGTAAGATTCAACGTCGAGACGTAGAACCATGACTCCTGAACGTCTTAATCCAATACGTTATTGATATATGGGAGTCAGTCATCACTAATTTTTAGGTCTGGGCCTCAGATTTCCGTATGATTTCATAATCATTTGTCAACTAATAGCCCGTGACACACGAGACTATATGGATCTAAGGCAAGTCGGTTTCCTCACGATGCTTTCCTTCACCGTTGAAGCGAATGTTAAATGAAAAAATGTCATTAGTGCTGTCGGGGATCGAACCTACGATTTCAGGGATGGGAGTTGCACACTAAAGCCACTAGGCTAGCACTCTCATACTTACTTAAGTATGAGAATACTACTTAGTAGTAGTTTTTTTTATAAACATGTTTAACATTTTTGGTCACACTTTAATTGCTAACCGCCAATAAAGGACAATAAACCAAATATGGAACACTCCATGGCAAGGTTCAAAAATCGATTGAATTTTGACAAACGTTCGTTGTAAGTCCCTCTTAAAATTACCTGCTACCTTTTTTAAAAGTTGGCTTATAACAATATTGTAAACATATTTTATATTATTTAAAAAAACTAATGCTCCTCTATTACACAGAATATATTATTTCATAGAGAATCTACTCAAAGACAAAATTCGTTGTAATTATTTGTTGGATACTGTAACGATGTAATTAACTTTCATCGATAATTGAGTTAGACGGAGCAGCGATAGCGCAGTGGTTAAGCGATTCTCATGGTCGTGTGTTCGAATGCCGATAGTGTGGCAATTGAATTTATTGTACGCACCCGAAAATATTGGCTCATAATCTTGAACGTATAAATAATTACTAAAAACAAAAAAAAACTCTTCCAGTTTTAGACTTTCGAATTGCGTATAGAATATAGAACATTTTATTGTATTAAAACGCGATTAATTATGATAACAATAGATAATATTACCCTGACGAAATAATTGTTATCCAGGCAAGAGCTTTCTAGCATAACACACTAGACTGTAGTTTCTAATATTATATAAGGAAATATACATCTTTATAAAGATTTTCACATTATGATTTATTATATACTCACCATTCGATAATAATCACAGCACGCGAACCGTGTGTAGAAAGCAAATAAAATTAACGCGCCTTTTTTGACCGCCATCTTGGAAGTCAATTGTCACTTTAATAAACACATAATATGTATAATTATATTATTTTTCACTGTATTGACCATGCTCTAAATAAAAACAATGTTTAATAAGGTTTTATCGAATTAAAAGCGAATTTAAGTTAAGAAATTAAAATTTTAGAAACACACACTCAAAACTTAATTTATTACGAATTAATAGAAGATGTAATTTATTCGAATAATACAACAAAATACGCTTTTAATCCGATGAAACTATATTTATTTTTTAAGATTTTTTTAATTTTACGTTATAGAAAACAGCCTAGCGTTACTCCTTGTCGTCAACTAATGTTTCCGCTGTATTGTTTTGGCCACGGTGAGTAAACACGACACAGATTGAGGGGACCGCCATATCGCACATAATATCTACGGATATATCTTTTCAAATTTTTAAGAATAGAAGCATTTTTCCCAAACAACAATAACAGAAAAGACGAAAATTGCTTTATACAATCCATCAATGAAATAACTCCATATTTTCGTTAGTATATCCCTTGCCTGGAGACATCTTTAACTAGCGAAAAGGCCACCCGTTGGACAATGCAATGGAGTAATAAGGGTGTAATATACCCGAGGGAAACTATATGTGCACGTAGGTGCAGGAATGTGCCAGCTAAATGTATAGAGAATATTTTTCATTGATCAACTTCTTTTAACCGAAATCATCTCGTTTCCGTGGGAATCCGATGAAATAAAACATGTCTGACACTTTCGCTTCAGGCGTTTATCCTCAGACAGATCTTTACATCTAAATATCACGTATACTACACCCATCTTTTAAGACAAATGATCGCATGCCATAATATCATAGATTGTTATGCAGCTATAGATAATAATTCATACATGTAAATGCGAAAGTGCGGTAAGATTATCTTTCAAATTTACGTAAATTTCAATGAAATTGATTGTATACTTTTGATGAGTATATACAGTTTATATATATAGTTTAATATATATATATATTAAACGTTAATAATTTCTATCGACAATCATTAATTTACGTATCTATAGCATATCGAAATCGATACGAAGGTTAAGGCCAGTGATTCCAAATGTGGGGTCCATGCCCCACGCTAAAACTATTTGCAATGCAACAGTTTTTATTAAGTATGTTTTTAAACTTAAATATACTTTTTTACTTGTTTTGTTTACAATTTCCTAGTTAGTAATTTAAAAACCATAATTCGAGTTTCTGAATTGAACATTTAGATTTTTTAAATAGGTATTACAAAATATGTTAGATTTCGGGAGTTTAAGATAGGCAAAGAGGGCATGGCACGAACAAGGCTGGGAATCACTGATTTTGACGGTAGGTTACTTTAATAGATAGATTTAGATATTTGGAATGAGATATTTAGATTTTATATCTATATATAACGAAGCTAACTGTAAATAAATATCTCCATACATGAGGACGATTACAAAGAGATTAACAAGTCGAAATCAATTGCATGGTTTTTAGGACACAACGTTGTTACAGGACTTTTTTCTTCTTGATTCTATTATTATTTATATTATGAGTCGCATTTTGTAGACTTTAAAGCTACTACCAGTATTATGAATACAGTGCGAAATTTCGTGGATATTATGCAGCCTTCGTTGTAAAAAGCTGTTTATACGGGTGATGTACATAATCGAAACAATAACAATAAAAATAAATAACAATAATTAGCAGTACTTTCAAGTGACAAAGGGAAATTTAAGAAGTCACGCTCTGAATAGCTATTGTTTAAGGTTTCATACAAACTGCTTTTTTTATAGAACAGGGGGCAAACGGGCAGGATGCTCACCTGATGTTAAGTGATACCGCCGCCCATGGACACTCTCAATGCCGCCCTCTGTCATTGAGTGTCCATGGGCGGCACTAGTGGACTAACCTAACCGGTTAGCGGGCCAATTCTTAAACGGACTCGCGTTACCGGCCTTTTAAGAATTGGTACGCCCTTTTCCTTAAGGACCCATATATAAGTGTAAAATGTGATTCAAATCATGAATTCCACTGATTTTCATGAATTTTGTTAGAAATAAAGGACATAACGTTTATTACTCTTATTCACAAATAGAACCCCTTTTATGTATAGTTTGACTAAATAAAAGTGCTTTGGTTTAAAAATATTTACTATTTTTAATTTTATTTACTTATAAAATGTACATTTTTGCTACATTAAAGTATTATTACATCAGCTTATACATTTATCACAATAGTAATACACTTTTGTTGATCTTGTCTTCTAACAAAAGTTTAAAATTTAAAATAAAAAGGTGGGTGTGATTTTTTTTGTTTATACATTGATATTTTTCAAAAAAAGAATTATGATAAGCAAAGTAAAATATTTGTGCATAGTACAATTCATTCTCAAAACAGATTTTCTATCAATATGATATGGTCCTGACTCCTGATACTGGCAACTGTAACCCAGCAGTTAATATTTATAACATCAATACACAGAAATAATGCAAAACTTCTACATAATTTCATTTTCAATGTAATAAAATAATATTATTTACCCTACAGTACTTTCTCATTCTCACTGTTAAGCTGTGCATCATCCATTTCCATATTTTGATATGCTTTTTTGGATGTGTCAATACCATGTCTTCTCTTCATATGTTTTTTGAAGTTAGATCCATTTGTGAAATCTCGCTGACAGTACAAACACTTATATGGCTTAGCTCCTGTGTGTTGTCGTATATGCAGGTTAAGTCGTGTTTTAAACCGGAATGTTTTATCACAATATTCACATACATAAGGCATAAGATCTGTATGAATAATTGAGTGAGACTTTAGGTGCCTCTTAACTCTGAAACTTTTACCACATTGTTCACACACAAACGGTTTCACTCCAGAATGACAGCTTATGTGAGACGTGAGGTTTCCTCTTGCTTTGAATGCTAGTGGACAGTAAGGACATTTGTAAGGTTTTGTATCTTCATGTGTCGTCATATGAGTGCCTAGTGTTCCTTTAGTGAAAAACATTTTACCACAAACATGACATGAGAAATCCCTGGTACGTTCTTTGTGTACTTGACGATGTTGTTGCAAATTGCTCCGTGACTTGAATTCCTTATTACAATCTTTACACTTGAGATCAAACACAGCCTCTCCTTGAGTAGATGGCAGTCTTTTATGACGCTGGTTGTACAGTACCTTGTGTTCTTGTAATTGTTCTGGAGTATCAAACTCTGAACCACAATTTCTGCATTTTTTGACAAATATACCAGCATGCACTTTAGTTCTGTGTATTTTTAAATCAGATGTTAAAGTAAACAAGTTGTTACAAAACTCACAACAATATCTAAGGAACTCTTTATGTGTTCGTACATGTTTTATAAAGGTCTTAAATGAATGAACAATTTTATTACAGTCAAGGCATTTGAAAACACAGCAGCGATTATGTATTTGTTGAGAGTGTAGTTGAAGTGAGGCTATATTCTCACACTGAGCATCACATTTTGCACATCTACACATTTGCTTATCCCAAGTAATTGTGTCAGGTAGGGGATCTATGGGCAACTCTTTCTTTATAGAGCTATTAAAATCTTTCTTACAGGTACGCTTTTGTTTTTTCCTTCTAGATGCAAGTAATGGCACGTCACTGTCTGAGGTATTCCCACTATGAATACTAAAGTCACGAACTATTGTAAAATCTGGATCACTGTCATCTTCGGATTTAACATATTCAGTGAATTCTTCGCGTTCAACTTTTATTTCTGTTTTAAGTTCTTGGAACTTCTCCCAACTCTGATCAACTGGTTTACCAATGGTGTTACAAATGTTTTCCACGTTTTTTAAGTTAGATTCATGTTTGTTTGTGTCTTGTTGTGACTGAAAAATACTGTGCAGTTTTTCCTGAGCAGAACGAGCATTATGTAGAAACGACCATGTCCTTTCCAACAGATCGAAGCAAGAGAAGCATATTGTATTTGGAAGGGTGCTGGATGAAGATATATCAATGTTTATCCAGAGTAATTTAGTGGCCACCTTTGAACTAATTGCAACATCTTCATCAGGCGATATTAACTGGGCTTTTGGAGTGGGCTCAGCACAAAGCCGGCAATAATAATCTTCTTCCTCACTCATTTCATTAATTTAATTTTGTAAGGTCATTTTACGATTAATTCTGTGTTTTTTAAACAAATAACACCAATATTAAAAGGACCTCCTTTCAAGTTTCCCCTAATATTTGGGTGACCATGTAAAAATATCAATTCTTAATCGCAAACCTTTCACACAACACCATATTAACTCTTCAAAAAAATGTATTTGTATTAGAAAATACAAAATCAGTCATACAATTGAGCTTTTTAAAAACTGTTAAAATTACTAAATTTTAATTTATTTGATATAATATCTTATTTAGATACCATTTTAAATACCTCTTATTTGGCTACATATTCAACAAATGGTAACACTTTTGTGAAATCAAATTTAATATTTGAAATTGACAGCTTACTTCAAGTTAATGATTGTCAAAAGTATGCTGATAAAAACAAAGGCTTTAACTATTTCTTGCACAAACAGTGTTAGAGCCAAAAGAAAAAAAAACCATTTCTTATTTTATATTTTTATCATTAAAATAGTTCAATAAATTATATCTTTAAAGTTGTTGAGTGTAATCCTTGCTTACCCCTTAGGAGACACAATATAGATGGCGCGCTAATAGAAAGCAACGTCATGCGGTGCAAAATTTTGCGTTATGGCAAATGAGAATAAAAAATGTCTCAGAATCGTAGCAATGTTATATTTCGAAGAAAACAACTACCAAAATTATATTTTTTAATTCAATTATATTATTCTAAAGTTAATAATAGTCTCAGTCATCTTTAGTACGAAATAATATATTTATGATAGCAATATGTAGTTATATTAATATCACGAAATACGTGTACTAGTGGAATACTTTGAATTCTAAAGAAAATTACTTTCCCCAGGAGGTTTTATATAGAAACTCGGATGTCACAAGCGTGAGCTTGCTTTACAAGCTATGATTTTATGGATTATGCAAGGAAGGAGCCCCGCCCCTTAAGTTGATATTGTTATCATTTAAATATATCACTAAAGTAAAATTTAAGCTAAGATCAAGAGTAGGTAAGGGAACGGATCCGGCCAATGCAATTTACAAATAAATGGTGATAAACGAAATTTAGTAAATTACAGTCATAGACATCGTTTTGTCATTTCATGTCATTTAGAAGGTATTAATCAACTTTTTGATCATTTCAACAGTGTCATTTCTAGCGATACTTTCAATATATCCAGTCGCCTTTTTTGCGTGGTCCTCGTACAGCGTTTTGGTTTTATCAACAGCATCAGTTTTCAATATATTAAACTTCAGATCTTCATAATCCACATCTTTTACATCGTTCTTGGCTTGATCGATGATTTTGTATAGTTCAGGGTTTTCTTCCAACGCGAATAGCACCGGGGCACTTGCTAGACAAAACCGGTCTTTATTGTCGGCGTTTAAGGCTTGCAGTTCCATAGCTGCTTGCCATGCTAAACCAACGTGGCATCCGAAATGATAGGCACTGTTCTGAACATCACGATTTTGCTTGCCGAGCATCATCGCTGATTGACAACCGCGGCCTAACAAACTGACTCCGTTGTAAACTGTTCTGGCAGTCCATTCCTTTCGCGGTTTCCCTAACACGTCATCAGCTGTTATAGACGTGGTGTCAAAGGTTATATCGTCATCTGTATTTTTCTTGGGTTTTCCTGGTAAGGGCATATTCTGTTCGTCCCGTTCACCAAAGAATTCTGATTCAGACAGATCGCGTAAGGCGGTGGATACGATGTACAGAACATCAGCGTTCTTCAGGCCAGCCAGCATTGCATTTGCTGTGACTAATAGATAGTCACCAAGTAGGATAGCGATTTTATTCCCGAATATGGCTGATTCTGTGTTCTTTGAGCGTTTCGCAAATGGGACGTTGACGATACCTGTGAAAATTGGAAATTTAATTAATGTATATTTAAATTTATCAAAAAGCATCAAAAGCCACCTTTACCATATTTAATTGTATTTATTCTATAAACCACATTACATATGTATGTTTATTTATAATATTGATTAAATACGGTAGGAATTATAGACCGTACATTTCTTTCGTATTTTTTGTCAATTAATGAAAATTCATTTCAAGACTAAGATAAAAGTAATCTAAAGCTATAGGTATAATTTAATATGGCAATACAAAGGCACTAAAATCAGCTAAGTACCTCTATGTATAAGATGTCCCGTCCTCATCATTTCAGTTAGTTCCGCTAATTGTCTTTGTTGATCTTCAATTAGTTTCGTTTGAGATGATCTTATTTTGACGGATTTTGAAAGGAGCAGCATGATGAGGCCCCAAGGTTGGAGGTTCTTGGAGTCGCCGTAGAGGACGTTCTTAGCTGTTTGCATTACGAGATGGTTACTGCCAACCTGGAATTATAGATTTTTTGGTTCAATTGCTCTGTGGAAGACACATTTTAGAATTTGCTGTATTTATATTTTTTCAATTCAAATGATCATATTTCTTTAACTATGCGAAACAATTTTTATTTTACCGGGAGTATAACCGCCAGGTAATAGTGACACCCGATAGCGAAATAGAAATGGACTATATCAGAATCGATATTGACTGTTTTATTTTCAATTTCTGAGAGTAACTAATGATTTTTATGTTCATAATATGGAAACCATACTAAAACCATTTTTTACCATTACAGTTCCAAGAACCACTGTGTATAAGGTACTTGATTTTTCATTGATTTTGATAAGCAGTTTATAATCTTAATAAGTCGTAATTATTTTAAGTACTTTTAAATTAAAATCTAAGTGGTATTCTTATAGCAAGAGTAATTTAAATAATATTAAGTGTGGCGTCTCGATAAAAGAGTTCAAGCTCAAAATAACTTTATTCATATAGGAAACCAATTACACTTAAGAGCATCAACAGAATAGATGTTAATTCGATTCTAATTTACTACCAGTTCGCAAGTCACGAAGAAGAGGCGAGAAGAATTGGCAAGAAACTCTCCGCCCTCTTTAGTTACCATCATATGAAACCAGGCTAGAACACGATTTTGTCATAGGAAATTTAATTGTTTTAACATTGGCGTTGAAGATATTTATGAATCAGGTTGTGTGTAAATTGGCCGAACCACGGCTCCACCATAAAACAGCTCCAAATTTTTTGAAGTGAACCTTCTTGAGGCGAGTGAGAGTAAAAAACGGATGAACCGTCACGAATATATGCAGCGTTTTTGGCGTAGCAAATGGAGGGAGCTATTGAAACCGAATTCGACAAATTTACACAAGCTTTCAGCTAAACTTAAATTTCGTGTAACCGCTAGATACTTATCCTATTTAAAAAACGCCTTTTAGCCAAATCTCATTGATAAATCAATTTGGAATTGAGCAGACACAAATTAATTTATGCATCAATGTTTTTTTCTCTCTTTGTTATATGTGCTTATCATAGTAACTGTTGCATTTTATTTTCATACTTGGAAAGCTTTTGTAAATAAAATAAAAGATAAATACAGACTCGTAGAGTCATTCGTTCCAAGTTAACTGGTATTTCGTGCATTTTAGTAAAAAATAAGTTTGCTTTAGTTCCGTAAGAATCGGAATACAAAAAATATCTCTTGCTTTCAATCAGTCGTTAACCAAATTATTAAACCAATGTAATACGACTTCGAATACGTATCTATAATATAAATAACTATAATATTCGATTAATAAAAGTTTATTTAAAACCTGTGTTACATTCGTCTATAAGCCGCCTTTGTAAATAATCGTTGAAGCGAAACGCACAACAGTTATAACTGTATCGTGAAAGTTAACTTTCCATATTTTCCTTTTTTTTATTTTAGTTCAATGATAGATCAATTTATTGTGCTTACAGAATTTGTCACCTCCCACTTGATAGTGATTTAATTAATTAAATTAATACGGTTATATATTTAAATCGTAAATTATTGAGACTTGACAAAGGCTAAAATCACAACATCGCACTGTAATTGTAATCATACTGTTATATTATTATTTAATAATTTATAAAATAGAAGCTAAGCAGGCAATCTATAAGTAGATTAATACAAGATTATTCAGTTTTATTTCAGATCGAGTCTACAACGGCTTGCCTCTTGAGATATGGGTCCCGTTTTGAACACGTCTGCGAAGTTTTTTATAGACTCTAATGCATTTCAGCGATGCGACGGTGGCATGATATAATTTACTTTTAAATATTTTTATTTAATAAACAACATTAATAAATAAAAATCACGTAAGTAACATATATATTTTTTTATGAGAATAGACTTTAATCAAGTATTTTAAGGACGTGCCTGCAAAGACTGACAAGCAAACACGTCGAACTGTCAACTTGAATTTTGACGTTTTGCAGTGTTTTCAAAACTTTTGCTGTCAGTTGCGTTTTGAATTACCATTTTTAACAAATTAACGGCTTGACTTGTTGTTTTCTTATAAATATTTTATAACCATAACTTGCAGAAGTTGGTGGTGGCTAGTTCGGTAGTTGCTGAATCGACCAGGTTAAGATCCTTACAGCATTACGAGACTTGCCGAAGAGAATAGACTGTCGCATAGACACTAGAAATGAAGAACGTGCTAAAGAAAGATCGTTTTAATACATCAATTAGTTTTGTATATTATGTCACAGTTGTTAATATGGCTAAATTACAATTTATGGATACAGTCAAAATATGTTAACCCAGAAAAAATATTTAAATTGTGCCTATTATTATGGATTAAAAGTATTCGACATTTTCGATATGGATACGGTGTTTGTAGTTTGTATATTATACATATTAGCGTTACCGTTTGATCGTAAATACACAAGAGTAAGCGTAACGCAAATCTATATAAACACTTGTAAAATACTTGTTAATCGTATTGTCAACAGAAAGTCTATTTTCCCTTTACTATGAAAGTCAAGACTAACTTTTCGTGGCATTCATTGGCATGGTGTTTATTAAGACATCGTTGCATTGAGAGTAAAAATTTAAGTGATTAGATAGATTATTTAGATTTATATTTTTATTAGATAGACTATTTAGATTAGATAGAAGCCTTACCGCTAACAAGCGATCTCTTCCAGGCAAGAATAATGAATACTACGAGGATAGAGCGTAATAAATAAAATAAAGTAACAAAATAAATATTAACAAGGAATATAGAATTATATTGTTCTTATTAAAAGACTTAAAGAAAAAAAAAACAATATTATTATGATTATACGAATGTTAACACTTAAATGATATGTCAATTAAGCAATAGACGAAAATGTATAGTAGGTATTTGGAATAGTGGTTAAGAAACTCGGTCGAATCCCGTCTTCTTCGTCTACAAATATTGTATGCTCAGTAAAAACTCCTACGGTTAAAAAAAACGTCGCGACTTACAAAAATCAACAGCGTTACTTGGCTATACAGAACAAAGTAATGAATCAGATACTTATATTGTTATATCTTTATCATCTATATTTTTTACTGATTATATCAGATTCTGCATGTATGTATTAGAATTACGCCCGCACAGTGTTCGTTCGGCATTCTAATTTTGGACAGAAAAGGTTTTGAGTAAAAGGGCACAGTAAAAACATTGATGGCATGTAAACAAGAACAATTTTTTTATTAGATTTGTAAATTTAATATATTGTTATGATGTGATAAAAAATACAAATAAACATGAAAATAACTTACCAGTTTACGTAAATACAGCGCCAGATTAGCAAATTCATCGCTCAATAGACACCTTAAGTTCATGAAAGAGGTCGGATAGCCGACAACTTTCTCTGCTTCCCGAATAACATTACTCCAATTATTGAACGGTGGTCTTAATAAAATTAAAATTTCATCTTTAGTCAAACTTGCAACAGTCGTTTCTAATCTTTTTTGATAGAGAAATAACGAAGCACGTCTTAAAATGCGAGAGGATAAAGCCATTTTTCATTTGACACTTTAAAATTGGCGCGTTCTAAAACATTCTATTATCTATGCGTGCGCTTGTTGTTATGACAACGCGTATAGTGGTGCATCCGTCAGTGTTACCTTTGTTATATTAAAATTACCTTAATTAACACCTCTTTTGTTGCGACATTGATTTTCATGTTACCCTTGTATAGTCTTGGTTCTAATTTGTAAATAAATACACTGAAGTGTCATTCATAATATTTACATATTATGTATTGATAGAATATTCGTCAGATACTAAATGTTGTGAATTGATTATCTATCAGAAATAATTTATAGACCATATACTGGTAAATAAAACTAATATTTTAAAAACATACTCAATATTTTTTTTTATGTTATTGCGTAAATTAATACAAGGCATCTTTACTTTCCATAAAAAATACTTCACATAAGTTTGGATTTACTCTATGATACGTTGCTCGAATTTATTAACTAAAAAAAATGCGTAACACACAATCAATACACAAGATTTACAACATATCCGGGAATTTATTTTTCATAGCAACATTGGTCTTGACCGTGAAAAGTGGAATGCATCGGACCCATTACCCATTTTAGTAACAAAGTGATGTTGATTGTATGATTCCACATTTAGTACCTTAGAACATTGTAATAAAAGCCATAAAATGCGCTTAGATAAGTAAGCTAGAAACGCATTCAATTTTAATAGTACGCGATATTAAACGTTCTACGTTTATATTATTAAGATACAATTTCCAATACAATAAAGTATATGCGTCTAGCTTTAATAGCCAATATAAGAAGACCCGGTTTGTGACAAGTAATTAACCGTGTAGTACCAGCTAGATAGGTCAATGTATATGGTTTAATCGTTTTTTCGAAAGTTATCGAAGAATAATCATTTCTCTTTGGTTTTATTGGATGCTTTCTAGCAGTAAACGTAGCTCTTCCTTACAAGTTTAAAAATTTATTTAAAGTTTATTTGTGACTACACGATCTTAATTAACTTTACCTAACATAAAAATGTGTTAGTTAGTGAAAGTCAAAATTGATTTATTCATATAGGTAACATAATGTACACTTATGAACGTCAAAAAAAAAGAAATATTAAATGAAGAAAAACACTTTTTTACGGATTATAGTTATGTATTATTGTATTTAATTTACGACGACGTTTCGCGCGGTTTAAATTTAAAATTATGTCCAAATAATTATAAGTTTAAATACAATAATACATAACTATAATCCGTAACAAAGTGTTTTTCTTTAAATGTGTAAAAGTTATGTTAATAAAAGACAATACAATATTAAATGAAGCTAATTTTACATTTACTGCCAGTTCTCAAATCAAGGGCGTAGAACGGAAGAGAATAACTGGCAATAAACTCTCCGCCACTCTTTTTAATTGCCAAGTTTTTTTTACTCAATGTTTGTCAGGAGCTGCAACCACTACACCATGTTCCATATGACATATTGAGTAATAAGGAATAAAAAAATGAAAAACAAAGATTTGTCCTATATCAGCAGGAGGCATGGTGAAATAGGAGCACGCACTTACATACTCGTGAGAACAACAAGCAAATACGTAGTATAAACAACTAATATCACCGCATACACGAATTCAAGTACGACCAAGTTAAAGTTACTTATTAAGTACTATTAAAAATTGCTTGACAAAAACTATAGATATTTATTAGTTATGTTGAAAATTAAATTTATTTACAAAAGTATGCCAACTTAAAATAAAATACCTACAAGATTTAATCTTACAAACAGTTGTAGGCAAACATAGAAGCACGAAGAGAAAAAAATACATCGATTAAATATAGATAAAAAAATTGATTTCGCGCAATATCAATCAAAATAAAATAATAATGAGAATAATTTGAAAATCATCAGAAAATCTAATCGAAAATAATTACGTAAATTATAATAAATTGTACGTAACATTTAAATGTATAGGAATCAAATAAGAATTAACTCTGATTTAAAAAATACTAAAGGGCTTTTTTTATATTTTGGCGCCAAACATACTTCGCTAGTGGCCATTGTATGACGTAAGCGACTATTGCTATACCCGTCACTACCAGGTGTATGAGTGGGAAGAAGATAGTTCCATAAAATTTTGCAAAAACTGGATAAATCCATAGACCTCTTTCTATGTATGTGTAGATCAATCTGAAAAGAAATAAATAATTTTAGGGCAAGGAACACGGATTTATTGTATGTGACAATAAAGCTGTCTTCTATGTATGGATAATCAGAGTAATCTACGAAATGCCTCTATGTAGGTAACCTATGCAGTTAAGTAAGGACTTAAACACATGAAATAACTCGTTAGGCAGTCAATTTCCATAGATAATAAACGACTAACGTTACAAATATTAAAATTGCAGACGATTTGAAAATGAAGATGCAGTTCCTAAACTATTGCGCCTGGCGTTATGACGGCGAAGAATTGCATGCAAAACAGCGTGATTGATTTTTAAGACACAATAATAAGTTTTTAATTGATGTATAATATTGTACTTTTTTATGTGTATTGAGCTCCATATACTGCTAAATAATAAAAGAAAAAGTACTTACACACTAAAATAAACAGCGAAATAAAATAATAGATGATAAACATATTTCCTATGTGATCTGGGCTGATTTCTCGGTCTGTATATTACTTCCCATACAGATATAGGAACTATTAGTGTATGCATTATGTGGTTAGATATCGGGTGAAGTAATTCAGCTGTGTGTTCAGGGAATATTAGGTCTATATCATATAAATAGAGCGACCAAAATACAATCGCAACAACCTGAAAACAAAATATAGAATTTCAATTTTAGAAAGTTTTAAATGATACGGCAACTATCCGGTATATTTAAATCCGACCGAATACCGGATAAGAAATGAGTACCGGAGATAAAATAACTACTAAATGAGGATAAATGCACTTGTACTTCATAGAAAGTTTATAGAAAAAAACACTAAAAAATTAACACAATCTCAAACAACAACAAAACTTTTTTTCATAACCTCTTCTGATCGTATTTGCTATTACTTCCAGAGGCATGAAAAAATTAAGTGCTAGTAATTAAAAATAGAACAAGAGGGTGACACAAAATATTGAGTCATTTGTACCATGGAGTTTCTTCAGGGGTGATATTACCCAATGAAAAATAAACGAAAGGGCGCGAAAACCTAGTCCACCCGACTGCTTAGTGACGCACTCGCGTAACAAGGCAACATTCGACGATGTTCGGCCGGATATTCGGCTATCCGGCACAACATCTCTCCGTTTCATACTTTAAACAGATTTGTGCTTAAAAATTATTTATTTGCCTTTCAAAAGTAATAATATATTTACCCAACAAGATGGCCACAGAATACTGGAAAACATAACGTTTCTTAATCCATTTACATATCGAGTCATGTTTTTCCAATTCGTTGCATTTTTCATTTTGATTTCACATATTAAACTTACAGCTGAGTATATCAATTGCAAAATCTGAAAACAATTTAATGTATATTTAAATAGGCATATCGCAGTGTTTCCGACCCGATTTGAAGAGAGCCTAAAAACATTTTTATTCGCGCGGGGATTGTTTGTATATCTGGTGGTATCACATACACACAATCTCTGAATCTTTTTTACAACAACAAACTAATTATTATTAGTAATAGTTAATAAACAACAGGGTTATCTGTTTCATCTCTAGATTCATTTGTTAGTATCTGTGAATTGCCAATCATCAAGCAATTGTCAATCACATAATTATCAAACAATTAAGCTTACCAAGGTCCAAATCGTAAAGAATCTCGGTTGTAAATTATTAAATTGCATAAGTTTTGGATTTCCGTAGACTCTTGGGGCTACATATATTCCCATATATACTAAATTAGCGATATGTATCAATATTGCTAAAGTATATCCGAATATTCTATGTTTTCTGTATTCCATGACTCTGAAATATTAAATTGACTTATTACACCAATAAACATTTCCAGACCGATCCAACCATGGCCTCTTTATTAATAATAACCATTTACGTCGTAAATCCCTCCAAATATGATAATAATCTAACTCCAATATTGAATAATACATCGTTCAATGACAAACGTTGATAACATAAACTTAACACATTACAGGCAATTATGTGAGACAAAAGCGGGTTGTTGCAGGGAAACCCTTGGATTTCCAGCTTTCCAGGTTCCACATGAAACTTGGCATTTGAATGCTTTTGAGATTAAGGACCTGTGTCACAATTGTATGGATAAAGTACCAAATAGCTATGCAACACATAAGTTATTCGAAAGATAAAATTTCCGAATATGATACTTCGCATTTCATGACAAATAGCGCTACCTGACGCAAAAATACTGTTTGTCCTACCAATAAGTAATAAATAGCTTATTTGGAACTTATCCATACATTGTAAAACAGACCCTAATAATAATAATCCACTTTATATTGAACAATCAGAACTGGAATTTAAAAAAAAAACTTACACATAAAATCACGAAATTTTTAAGAGTCGTTTATCACTTAAACAAAACAAATCCGGTATATCAAAGTGACCGCTAACTACAATAATTAATTTTGATAAAAATTAATAACAACACACGACATGCGATAAGTACGTTTAACAATGTTCTACTATTTATTATTTCTGTATTTAAGTTGTGCATTCGTAACTCTATTTTATTTGTCATAGATTGGGTGTCATAGTAAATAAATAATTTAACCCTGATTTAGTTATTATTTATATTATTATTATATTAAAGTATGTTATAATATTCCAGTGGTGAAAAGTTGTTGCATAAGGTACCTACTTTTACGATATATAGAAATACTCATTTTGTTTACCTTTGACATTAAATTAAAAAAAATCCATACACGGGAATGATGGGGAACTTTTTAATATTATTTATAATTCTGTTTTAAAAATTTTACTGATTTTAAGCTTGTTGGGGCTTTATGTATTCGAATATCTAAATTGACCGGGCTATAGACGTTTTGGACCTATAACATGACTGTTGATCGTTTTAAAAGAGCATTATTATTGATTAATATTATTAATAAGGTCAGTTAAATGCACGTACAACCGGCCCTTTGCTAGTTTGAAATAATTACTTGTTTGCTATGATAGTTAATCTTTAACCCTGCCATCTGTTTGCCCCTTTTCCTCTATATATTATTTACTATGTATTAAATCTAGCGTGTGATTGTATCATTTATATCATGCACGTGTCTAAAAAAACGCATGAATCTTCATAATGTTAGCAGTAAAAAAATCTTTGGCCGAGTTATTTGCGGTGGATGTGTTCAAACTTATTATTACCGCAATAAATAGTGTATCAAATTATATTAAGTAATTTAACCGCAGTCAGTGTATTTAAGAAGCTTGAAGAAAAACAAAAATATATTATACTGGTTTTTTAATTTATAATTTATCTAGACTAGCATACTTTTTTGGCAAACCGAATATCGCTGTTAGGTCGCCTGAAGGGTCACAGCTCAGGCTGTTTGACAAGCGTAGCACGACGTACGATACCCTCTACCATCAAGATTAATAGCGTCCATTTTTTAAAAGTGTAGCAGCCGCCCTCTATGAATTACTTTAAAAACTATGTAAATAAATCAGCGCGCATTAATTCTGTAGTTCTTGTGTAAGTTTGATAGATGGCGTTAAATCAAGAGTTTTTATCACAGTAGTCAAAATTGATCTACAGTCTTCGTTAAAAAGTTTTTATACTTTTATGATAGATGTCTCTTTGCAGAAAAATAAATGTTTTGAATATGAAAATTAGACTGCCAAAAGACTTTTGAAAGGTGAATAAGAGTTATAACAACTATCTTAATTCTTATTACTCGTTCGATTGGAAGATTGCAGACCTGATATTAAGTCATGGCCTATGGTTCCCCCCTGGAACCCGTGGACCCTATTGCCAAAAGGGTTACGGTGTGTATTGCCGGCCTTTTACTAAAACTAGAATTTGATTAAACTAGAATTATTTGCTTAAATGCTGCAAAATCAATTTAGTAATTAAGGAAAATGAGAGTTTTACTCAACTGATTAATTAAATTAAATTTATCAATTTGGATTAATTGACTATGACCGTTGTCATTTTCCGTTGCACGGACGTCACGTTTCTATTCTGTATCAATGTAGCAGTAAAATGTATAAAATGACTTTTTTGCACCAATCTACCTAAATATTTAGTACTTTTATATATATAATAATTTAGTAATAACGGCTTATTGCTATAAATCTTCTTAATAAATGAAAATATATAATAAAACATGTCACCCATCTGATGTCAATAAAAGTGAGTGGACTACAAATGAGTGACAAAAGAGGGGCAACCCGTCTTATTCTAGTTTTGAAGGGCTATCTTCTTTCTTCTATTCTGCTGCTCTTTAACAGCTCAAGGATAATATTATGTCTTGTGATTTTTAGTTTTTTCCTACGCGAAATTCAAATTAAAACGTTGATGACAATTGACTGGCTGTTAAAAAATATCTTTAACGTTTAATACACTTAGCTCAGAGCTGAAAAATGAATTGCCCGTTGCCACCAGCAATTAACCCAGACCTCTGCGATACGTAGAACAACTAATGACTGTAATTATATTTATTTTATTAAAATCACAAAGCACGCGCCGTGGCCTCCGGCGCCGGTAGTTGGCGCCACTGAACATTTTGGCGGGAAACACAAGAAGTTGCCATAAGCATTTTTTAAACTTACAAAATAACTAAATGTAAAACAAATATAATGTAAGCAAAAATATTAAACTCTTCCTTCTAACAACGACTTTTGTAGATGAGACCCTTTTTCTTTTGCTGAACATCATTTGTATTACGAGAAATATTTTTTGTTTCTTTCTTTCAGTTAATAACTTAAGTAGGGTTAATAATAATAAGTAATTAGTTAGCATACTTCTTAATGAGAATTTTTTATGACGACATGTTACATATTATGTTAATGAGAGTTTGGAGTTACGTGGTACGACTCTTGAAATTATGTAGTAGGTTTGCTGCATATCGAAGAAAAGGTTCAAGTTGGGGAAATATTCTCATGACATTTATGAGAGAGTTGAAGCCCGCTGGTCCGCGTTACTTCATAGTATTATAGACATACATAATTCTCAAAATAATAACAATCAGTGGCGATACAATCTTCTTAGGTCTGGGTATCATCAGATTTCTGTAACTGTTTCATGATAATTTGTTAATCTAAGGAAGAAGGTGTTCCGGTCCTAGCGAATCTTATATCCACAGCCGGGGATCGAACGTTGAAATTTAGACCAACACTGCTCATATTGGTAAGTCTTGAAATATAAAAGCAAAAAAAATAGATAAAAAAATATTTAAAAAAACGGGACCTCATGATTCCTTGAACATTTAAGTCATTCAGAAAATCGTAATTGATTTAATGACCTAAGCCAAGGTCTACTAGGATAAAACTCGAAACGTTCCGAAAAGTCGAAACCAGACGTATTATTATCAGGCAACACGCAATTTCTCAAAAAACGCTGTTCCAAATCTCTAATTTACCGAAAAAACTATATCATTCACGATCCTTTTATTTTTTCAACTCGGGCTTCGGACGCGTGACTTTTGACTGACTTCTCTGCCCCGCGGGTTTATTCTAACCTAACTTCTAACTTTTTGGTAGGGTGGCCATCTTTTTGAATATATATGTACCATTATAAAGACTTTATACAGATGAGAGATTATCAAAAACGGGAACGAAATGTACTGGCACAAAAGGAATAAGATAACACAGACAAACAAGGACTGACGGGTAGCTGGAAAAATTGGTTGACGACGGCAAAAAATTAAATAGGGTGGAAAATTTTGGAGAATGATTATATTTTGATGTATGATGCCCCCTTAAATAATATTAAAATTAAAAAGTTTGTCTTATTATATACTGGTGTTAGCTCTTATTTAACAATAAAAATAAACACAAATTATATTACTTAGGTGCTTTGATAATTTTCTCATTTCAGTCTGTAACGAATCACAGGCTTGACTTTCATCGCTTCCGGGGTTTTAATTTATAGTATGTGGAAATTAGGAGAGAAAGGAACTTGAAGAATCAACAATTTAATTAATTTATAAGTGTTTACAATACAACTTCCTGATACAATAGGCACAATACTACTAAAATTATACAATATTTACTAAAATTATTGTTGTGAATATATCAGATACACGATATACATTATAGAACACTATCTTAGTGTTCTATAATGACCCTATGTTCGTGACTTTAATGAACTTAACATTATTTTACTAGCATGGTAGAAAATTAAGCAAATATAATATTACTTACCACAATGTTTGTAAAGGCTAGATTAAATATGCCTGCTTAGTCATGTAAAATCGCAAACATTTCTTGTTCTCTCAATAAAATGTTACAACAGAAACAAGAATGGTCACAGTCTTAACTTTTTATTTTCTGATGAAAATAATACTTCAATAAAAAGGCGGTAAAGAGTCTCACTAATAAACGATTTATGGCAACCCTCGTCTAAACGTAACCACAGAGAAAAAATATCGTTGGCGCCCGACGCTCGCGTGCTGCACTCACGGGCTTTAGAAAAAACAAAAATAATACTTTTACCTGTTGAGTCGGCTAAACAAAGGAGAAATGGGCGCTGTTATTATTTTTATTCATCGCGAAATCCATGTCAAAAGGGGCTTCGATATGTGTAATCCGAAAAAATTGTTAGACAGAGAAAAGGATTCATGATTTGGAGAAATATAGGCATTATTGTCTCATTACTTACGATGTTAGCTGGTATAAATTATTTATATTGATAGAAAAGTTAGCTAGCAACCTACCATTTCAGCTTCATTTTCTTTATTTATATGAAGTATTTGCTATTTTAAGATTATTTTAAGACAATACCAGCGTAAATGTTTAAAAAAAACAGTTTTATTACTGCAAACAAGCACGGAACGTTCATAATAAGCAACAACCGCAGCCGATGGACACCCATGTTGGAGAGTGTGTTGCCGGCTTTAAGTGTGGAGCATAATGAGAATGAAAGTAAAATTTGTCGTGATAATGTCATATCTCTTGATTTCCGTCAATAGGCTATAATCTATGGGAATGAATATTCCATAGACATAGATCTTAATTTTGCCCTTAGATTTCTGTATCTGTTTCATTATATTCAGGCAAGTTGGTGTTAAGTGAAGTCCTTGCGAGAACCTTTATTGCCAGTACTTCTCTTCCGTTCTACGCCCTTGATTTGAGAACTGGCAGTAAATATAAAATTAGAAACATTTTTTTTGACGTTCATAAGTGTACATTATGTTACCTACATGAATAAATGATTTTTGAATTTTTACACAGTCAACTTTTTAGGTGGTATACTTTTCGGATTCCTCACGATGTTTTCCTTCTTTGTACGTGCAAGTGTTAAATGGGCACACAAAAAAAAGTTAATTAGTGCAAAGCTGGTATTGAAAGCTCGACCTCAAGTTTGAGAAGTGTACGTTGAAACCACACAACTTCTCCAAGAAATTAGAATACGACAACATATTAGGCAACTGTTTAAGTATTTAAAAGAAAGAAGTTTGCATTGTTTAAAATTTATATTTGATTATAATAAAATTTAGCTTTGATGTTTTAGATCAGTGATTAACTTAACTCAATTTGAATAATAAATCGATTCAGGTTAGGAATTCTTTTTATATCCCTATTTCCTATAATTTGAAATTAGTATTGCCATTAATTAAATTATTACTTATGATGCGACGCCTGTGCCGCGGGCGCTTTGAACAGAAAAAAATTAAAAAAAAGTTAAAACGTCAAAGCGGAAAGCTTCGGCGCCACTGACACTCGACTTGTAGATCGACCACGCCTTTGGCGCCATGCCTCTATAGTCTATTCTTTATACTCTATACTATAGTCTGTTACGAGCCCTTCATTCAGAAGTCTTGAGAGAATAATATTTCTGCGACTATGTACGCGAAATTACATTTAAAGCAAATGATGATATTATTTTTTATTTCTTGGAATATACAAAAACATTTTTAATTCCCAACGTTTAAATATAATTAGTATTGTTTTTAACAGAGGAGGTTCATCTGATATCAATGGAACTCAATGCCACAGGGCTCTCAAATGCGTTGCTGGCCTTTTATGATTTATAGTAACGCGTTTAAAACATACTCGAGACATTTGCTTATGTAGAAATTTTTTCTCGCACAGTTCAATTTCTTTTTTAAATAAGCTTTTAAATCCAAAATGTCTAAGTAGCGAATTTATAGACTCACATATTAAGATTAATGCAAGCAAATACTCAGCTTAAACTCTTGCTACAGATACAAAGCATGTTATAGAAAAAATAATTAAGTGGCCTATATCCTCAATTCTGCAAACAAAAAAGCAAACAAAGTCAGGCGCTAATAGTTTTCCAATAAATGAAACGTGTGAAATCTCGACATGAAACAGTAGTAAATATAATACAGATCAAAGAATAACAATTATTTTTCATAATCTTCGATTTTAAATTGCTTTTTCTTATTCCTATTGTTCATTGTCTGTTTTTCCTCAATTGCATACATAAACGGAACAAGTGTTTTTGTCATCATAAAAAAGATTCTAATTAATATGAAAAATATTAACATACCATAGGAATTTTAATTACATGTAATTTCTATTGTTTTTTTATAGTTTATACTTTGATATGTGTAATGAATGGGAATAAGATTTATTTATTATTTGGTGTTTTAATACGTTGTAAATATAATTGTTACTAAATTCTTAATAAAAACATATTATATTCAATTTTGTCGGGCAATTGTACAGAACGTCACAGAAGAAAATTATTTCTTATATAAAAATAAGTACTTTAAAACTTGCAATATTTATTTTCTTTAATACTGGAAATTGAAACAAACACTTCACGTAATAGTTCTGAAAAGATATATGTACTTTTCAAACGCACACACAATAAACCTGGAATAGTACATTAGTCCATATATTTTTACTCACTATTATAACCAAGCAAAATACGATCAAAGGGCATAACTCTAACACGTTTTTATAATAAATTGTTGAGCGACACCTTTTCAGTGCCGTTATATTTATGTGTAAGGAAAAAGAGAACTAAACTTCAATCTAGGATTGTTAAAAATTATTCTTATTAGACAAGACAATGCAAGAAGCTTATTTGCGTTATCGTTCTCAATTTTTTATTAATTTGGACGCCATAGACATTTGCCACGGTCAATGACAATCCAAATGGCGGGAAAAAAGTGCGCGCGTTTTGTTCCCGCGCACCGCTTGTCACTCACGATGACGTAACGAAAATGGCGAATTAAAATGTAATTAAACTCGACCTCTTCCGTTGAAAACTTTTTAGTGCGTGTGAAAGCGAATTAATATTAAATAAATCATTGTTATTCTATTGGTAAATGAGATTGTTTTATTATGTGAATGTTTGATTTATTGTTAAATGGTTTCTTTGTTTGCTCCTTTCGAGTCGGACAAGAAAAGTTCAAATGTCTGTTAAAAATTAGTTTACAGTATTTTTTGCATTGCCTTTTTTATACCAAAAAAGTGAATATTTTCTGTTTAGTCTGTGACAAACTGAATAATTCAGTAGGTACATATATATATAAGCTATTTCATCTTATTCAATTTTGATTGATTTTACATTCAATATTAATTAATACAAGCTATGTACAAATTATCTTATGGGCTGAAAACATTTGTTAAGTTTTTATTTTATTTTATAGTACAACGTTATTTCCGAACGAATTAGACTTGGATCCTTCAAGAAAAGAGCGTTCCAATTCTTCAAAGGCCGGTTACGCATTAGCGAGCCCTCTGGACTCAAGTGTCCATGGGCCGCGGTATCACTTAACATCAGATGAGCCTCTTTCACGCTTGATCCTGGTTCTATAAAAAAATGACGTATATCCGAACATCAATTTTCAATGAATCAACAAATCAATAATGTTTTTCCGAGCACGACTTGTCTATAATGCAGTATTTTTTATTACTGTTTTCTCCCACAATCATTTTTATCACCTCGACGAACACCGTTCTACAACTGCGCGTTTTTCTAGGCAGATTTTGCCGCGCACCACCACTTTGTGGTACCAGCTGCCCACTAAAGTATTTCCGAACCAATTCGACTTAAGGTCCTTCAAGAAAACAGCGTACAATTTCTTAAAATGCCGGCAACGCACTTGCGAACCCTCTAGCATCGATAGTGTCCATGGGCGGCGGTATCACTTAACATCAGGTGAGCCTCCTGCCCGTTTGCCCCCTGTTCTATATAAAAAAAAATCTCGCGGTTTCTTTTAACTGATAGATATAATAATGTAATAATCAAGGTAAACTTGTGTAAACGTGTAAAATCTCATCATGAATGATTCATGCGTTTCTCGGGATCCTGTCGACACATATAATGTCCATTAAGATATTAAAAATTAATAAAAAAGCACACTCAGGTAGCAAGAATCTGCGCCACATACTTAATCATCAATTAAATCCTTTTGATGACTGCTAAAATTGGATGAAGTAAATCAAAAATGAGCTTTATTAATAGTCTTTAAGAGTTAATATTGATGGACACAAAATGTATTATAATGCACTGTTTAAAAATGCATAGTCAGCGTGTGTAGTTGGTACACTCGGAGGTATAGAAAATGTAACACAATTTTTTATATTCATTCCTGCCGCATGACCTTGATGGCTGGTTGTCTTTCACGGTCCGCTTTACAAGACATTTTTTTGGAATAGCGAACTGTGGAATCGATCCTCGGTTTCTTCCCTGGGAGATATGACCTCCAATTTATTAAAAGAATAGAATATTCGTCCCTCAAAGTCCAGAAAAGCATCCACAAAAATGAATGTCCATGGGCTCCAACCTTTTTGGGCGTCCCGTAGGCTCGTTTGCTCCCTAGTCTATAAATAAAAAGTTTAATTTTACAAGAGCATTGTAACAGGAGCCGTAGTATTTGACATTTTACACACTGTTTATTTATACTTCGTTACCATAATATACTTATAATAAAACAAAAAGTAGGTAGGACATTAGTTGTCAGGCAACGGGCGGCCTTATCGCTACCAAGCGATTTCTTCCAGGCAACAACACAAACAATATATTATATACAATATATTAGTAATACATTGGTTAAAGGTCTATTTATTTATTTAGTAACACTTTGATGCAGAAATATATAATACAATTAACATAATTAAACGAAAAAAGGGGAGCAACTGGCTGCCTTATCGCTTACAAGCGATCTTTCACTAACATATTCAAATTGACATATTCAATCTTAATGACTTAATGTAGAATCAGTGCTTTTAATGTGTAAAAAACTTTCGTTCTAAATTACATGTCATGCAGTGTACGCTGGCGCCAAAGTAACTGCTCACTCATTCAATGATGTCGCTCGAACTGAGTAAATGTATCTCTTACTTACCTGTTTCTTTTGTCAACCTATTAGAAAAAGAGGAGTTAGGCTTGACTTATAATTTTAGTAATGCACATTTCTGCATCTTCATTAATAATTGGGTATAGGATCGAACTGGATCGAAATAATAATAAAAGTCATCAATACTAAGAAAGGCGTTGGCCTAGTAGTTTAAGAAAAAGTCGACGACGTGAGAACCTGAAGTCTGATCACCTTCAAGAGAAATGATCATAAAACAGATAGAAGAAGAAGAAGAAACAGAAGTCTGAGACCCAGATATTGTTGGACGCCATTTGAAAAGAAATGATTGTATTTGTTTGATTGTATTATTTACATAATCAATTATTTATATTATGTGTCTGTGGTAGTCTGTGGTAAAGACGCCAGTGTCCTTCCTTTTACATATTTAGCCTATCAATGAAATCTCAATTCGAAGATTAATTCGTACAAAATTACAAACTCTTACTCTGTAGCTTACTAGTAGTAAAGGGGTAGATTTGTGGTAAAAAAATCATACTGACTATTATATTGCTGATTTAAAATTTTATAAAGGAAATGGCAAAGTAATTTTCAAATTTGGTACAAAAATTAATAGCTTTAAATGTAATAAAATTTGAATTACGGACGTCGAGATGATACGGACGGTATTTGTATTCTGCCTTGACATCCGTAATGACACTCCACTGCAAGTATGAACAACTATTCTAAACACTCGCCATGGCAAATGCGCTGCAGAGACCCGACATCTGATTTATGAAGCTATAGAAAGTTGATTTCTGCCATCACACCTTTAATTGAAATCATCGGGATTCTTCTCTCTTGAGTTGTAACAAAATTAAACAATCCAGATGAATTGTTAAGTGTGGGTTAAAAATTAATAAACATTACACACCGTGCAACGGTTTGTGTTTTGCCATGCAAAGCCGCGGCGTAGGCTAGTATTATCCAGTATATTTTTTGTGGCAGCTGCAGTATCGGCTGGACTTCAATCACGCTGCGCTGAAGGAAACACGTTCGTTTTTACCTCTTCGACACTGTGTTTTTTCACACGGGCTGATTTTATATTCTTTCTTTGCCGACTCAAACTCAAAATATTTTTATTAATATACTTAGGTATACAAGTAAACTTATGAACGTCAAAAAAACAAATTAAATTAATTGTTATTTTACATTTACTACAAGTTCGCAAGTCAAGGGCGTAGAGCGGGCAAGAAACTTTCCGCCACTATTTCAATCGGCAAGTTTTTAATACAAATTGTTTAAACTGGAGCAAATCAATCCCAAGGATTAGGATCATTTAAGTATTCGTCACATTTATAAAAAGCTTTATTAATTAATTTACTTACTCTTCTGACCATGTCTTCCTGTTGCTCTTAAAGTGAAGAATTTTATTGTATTGTACATGTAAGAGGGTTATAAACACAATATAAATCAGAGCGCTATTGGCACACTTCTTGTAAATAATAAACTTTAAAAAAATGAACTAGAAAGGTTAAACCAGTGGTAGAAGAAGATATATTAAATATATGGTTTAGATTATAAAATAAGATATATAGATTATAAAGATTATAGATTATAAAATACATTGGACATATCTAAAAAAAGTTGCACTGATTAAAATATAATACAAAATAAAACATGACATCACAAAATTTATGAATTAGGAGAACGACAAACATACCAGTGGCTATAATAAATAAGAAAGATACAAGGCTTAGGACATTAATCGTTTTAACTTATTCTTAAATTAAGCAGTAGAGGTCCCCCAATGTTGGTTCTGAAAGTCGGAAGGGTAAAGGTTCTGTGCGAGGGTAGAGATCTGGCAGGAACATTGAATATTATGAGAGACTATTTTTCTAATAGTGACACAATCTAGGGGCAACAAAGGAGTGTATTTTTTGACAATTTATTGTCCAAATAAAATGAAAACGAATCTGTCAAATTTTCCTATCAATAATTTAATGTGAAATCGAGTAGATTATTTTAGTATTTAACAAAATAAAATATCAAAAGAAAAGTGCCCCCTATTCTATAAAAAAAAACGAATTAAAGAAAATTAAACCAAATTTATTCGCTGTATTGCGATACTTAATTGTTGAGCGATGAAAGCACCATCGCTGGAGTCACCATCATCGTGTTTACCAGAAAATATATAGATATATGTATGTTCCTTCTCTTCTTGTTCTCTTCTTTATGGTCAATACTGAGATTTACTGGAAATAAATATTCATTTAATGAATCAATTCAATCGCATCTAAATCCACCAGTGTGCATCGCGCATGCGTGCGCCCTATTATTAGTCCCGAGCGTGGGCGCATTATTTTCAGTACATAGGTATTATGTACAATTACATACACCGCTTATTTACAACATAGAGACACGCAATCTTTATATACAAACTTGTTTCTCTGATTGTGGGGGTGATTTTTATTCTATTGAGATATTGTATTATCTCCCGAGTTGCATGTATTTTTCGAAATAAAAATGTTGAAAGAGATTCAGAAATAACTTGAAATCGTTACAATTATTCTGTTCGTATCAAGAAGTTGGGATGTCCAGGCCAGTCCAATTCGATTCCCGTAAAAACCTTATCCCTAAATGTAAATTATGAACCCTCTAGATCATCAGGCATCCCAAATCTACATTTCTTCCTTAGAAGAAAGTGTTTTGACCAAAACTTACCGATATCCGGATTGATTATTCTGATAAATGAGCTAGGACATGGCAGATCAATTGAAAAAAATTCCTTTAGTTTTAGTAATTTATGATGTTTTTTTTCGCTTCGTATTTGTTATGTGCGCTTACATTGAACTTGAATCATTTTTATGTAGCAATGTATATAAAAATATAATTAATATAATTATTATTTAATATAATTATTTAATAAAAAGTGTGAGACTCGTAAATGAAATAAATATGTCAAAAATCTTGACATACAGGAGTTATCTTAGTTAATCTAAGCGAGATTGACTTACTCTAAAAGAGTGAACATTTGAGTCATACACAAAAATATCAAGGAAAAATAGCATCTCGCTTAGAATATATCTGGTCTAGCTATATTCAAAACGAGACGTATATAGCCACACTTCTGCAATGAATATTTTAGAATTTATTAAATAACACATCATCGGGAAGATATAAACTCTGACTCAAGACTATGATAATTGGTGAGAAAATAAAATCGCAAACATTGGAACGTATTATATATATTTAAATCATATGTTTGACAATTCTTAATAACTTATAAGTATGACATTAAGTAAATTTTTTTATTCTTTGAAATTATAAAAAATAATATGACATTTGCTTATCTATTTATATATGCGTACCGATTTTTATACTTAATCGATCTAAATGTACCACTATCTTAGCAAATGAACTATTTCATTTTATTTATTTCGAAATAATTACCCCTGGAAGAAGACAGACACTGCGTAGATCCTTTGATATAATTCTAGGTAAACGTTCTTTTGTTTAACGCTCAATGCGTTGGATATCAAAGTATTTCTGATGCAATAAGATCTTATAACAACTTACGGACATTTGTTTCCATAGGTGTTCAGGCAGCCCTTAAGCATTAGCCTCTGACACCACATTTCCAGAGTCTGGAACAAGTTACCTACGTCTGAAACAGAAGAAGAACTGTCCACTTATTCAAAAACTTCTAGAGATTTGTTATTTTACCAAAATCCACACGCGCTTTACCTATTTACTATGGTAAAGAAAGCTTCCATTCCATAGTTTCTTTCACATCTCTAATTATTTTGAAAGTAGATTTGAAACAGCTCTTGAAACCTATGCCCATAATAATAAACCACAACAAAAAAGTTTGTACAACATAGGTATTAAAAAGTTTTAAAATAGAATGCCGACACTTTGTCGGTACTTTCTCTAGAAATGGCCGACGTCGGCAAATATGATGGATGTGACGGCCAGGTATATTCGCTAATTTAGTGTCACTTCAACGCATTTCTTGCAAAAATAAACGCAACATACTTTGATAAACGAAGATAAAAAGCTACAACATTACTGTTTTAAAAAGAAACTTCTGTTTTTGACATATGCAGGCATTTTTGACATACAGTAGTTATACTTTGAGCTAAAACTCGACTTTGAATACCGTAGACGTTTGATACTTCAATTTATTTTGTTTGTGTATATCTAAATGTTATATTAGATTAATATCCTCGACGTCCATTGACAACTGAGCGTCTTTCAAGGCAGTTTCAAGGCAGGCAGAGCCACCTCAGGGAGATAAGACCCATTTTAATGATATAGTTTCTCTTTTATTTTATAGTTTCGGATATATTTATGGAGTTATTGAAACTTTTTTTACAAAATGGCCAACGTTTAATCTTCGAAGCCGAAAAATATTGTTTTAGGTATAGTTAGATATATCTAGCCGCAACAGCATATCAAGTCTTAGAAATAAATATTAAAATAAATACTAAAAATGTATGCGAAATTTCTTCAACCCAAAATCGACTTACAAATAAAAACAAGCGTTTCAAAGTACAGTAGCGTATAACAAATCAGTGAAGCAAGTTATTGATCAATGTGTTTGTCTACGCGTAAAAAGGGATAACTATTATGTTACAACGTAAAGAAATCCTTTAGAAAAATGAGTAGACGGTTAGGGTTTAACCAAACGGTTAAGTTAACCTGTAAAGTTGCGTTGTTAATTAAGTAATACCTGAATGCATCATCAACATCAAATGCATCACCCCATACGCATCTCTAAGGGAGTGTCAAACATCATCTTATATTATCATAATTATTATATAAAAACCTTTATTTCTTTATCAAATTTTTAACATATTTTTTTAATCATTTTAAGAAGGTATATTTTTACTTTTACTAGGTATCAGCGATCGGTCTTTGTTTTTTCCAGTCATCTCTTTCACAGTTCTTCTCCATCCTTCCTGAAGATTGTCGTCGACGGTCTCTTTTCCTTTTCCATTGGATACCATTCTATGACGTCTTTCGTCCATTACTCTTTTTCGTCATGCATTATCATACTGTTGATTTATTTCACGTTTTTAATGAAAAAAGTCGAATAATTGAGAATAAATTGGTTTAAAGATTGCGTCAGCTCTTCTGTCTTGCTATTATTACAGCTATGAAGTTCATTTGAAGCCTCAGATTTCAAAGAAGATATTTTTACATCTCCATGGTCTAAGCCAAGCTAAGTGGATAGACTTTTGTATGAAAATGACAGTTAAACTGTGCCAATATCCTATCTTAATATTTTAACTTACACCAGTTTTTAAAATAATTAGAAAGCTATTTGATATGTTTTAAATATAGACATGTATATTTTAATATTATTTGTATGGTTTTATTTACTTTATTTGGTTTATATTGATTATGAAAAATGATAAAGAGCGAAGAGATTGCATTCTATCCGTCGCCAAAAATGGATTGACTTCGTAGGGTTTGGTTATTGGGATGCAGATTGGAGTTCGATCGACTGTCACGGTCTGAGCTCAGATTGTTTTCAATCTGAGATTGTCGATTATTGGGTTCGGGCATAGACCAACAGTGCCGTAAATCATTTAAAAGAAAAGACAATTTATCATTTTAACACCCGCTCCTTGCTAAATAAAGTAGCCACGATTTTTGCATCGTCATCGAACAACGAAAATATTAACTTTCAGAAATTGTCGCGTCATCACTTAGACAAATGGGTTTTAGATGTCAAAATATTTAGTTTGTGCTGATTGATAGCTCCTTTCATGTCTTATTTTAACCGTAACTGCTGAACGGATTGAGATAGAATCTTAAAAACGTTAACTAAACATTTCACTCGCGTGGATTTCGTGTATTTATTTTTATTAGAACAGGGGGCAAACGGGCAGGAGGCTCACCTGATGTTAAGTGATAACGCCGCCCATGGACACTCTCGATTACCCTCGCGAGTGCGTTGCCGGCCTTTTAAGAATTTGATTGAATTTCGATTTTGGAATGAATTTTAGAGACTTCCAAAACAATTTTTGTATTTCAATCAATTTACATAATAGACATAATTGTGTGTTTAACATATATAAACCTATTATATATTACTACAATATCTATGAGGTATACCTTAGTCAGTTAAGGTATTAGTGAAAACTGTACAAAAATCTTTTTATCGCGGTGATAGAGACAGCCGCCCTCTCCACTATATTATGAATCGTAATTAAACGATATTGCTATGTTTATATGATACCAGTAGAGCGGTGTTGATCTAGTGGGTTAAGCGTATGACTCTGATAAAGATGAGTCAACGGACGTCGTTGCTTCGATCCCGGGCTGTGCACCAATGGACTTTTTCCATGTAATTTAAATTCGAACGGTGAAGGAAAACATCGCAAGAAAACTGGCCTTAGACCCAAAAAATCGATGGCTTGTATCAGGCACATGAGGCTGATCACCGACTTGTCTATTAGATTAACAAAAGTAATCGTGAAACAGATACAGAAATCTATTTACATTGTCAATTAGATTTTCAACTGCAGATCTTGTCCCAGGTTCGAAACGTAAGAATGAGTGTTAAAATTCCCAGTCCTTAGTTAAGTTTACCATTCCATCGGAGTATGATGTAGAGTGTCTTTGCGCATACGTAGAACTATATATTTAATTAAATCTAAAATAAATAATCCAGTGGTGTTAGTGGTCTGTGAACCTGATTTATCACGATTGACAGATCTTAGAACAGCCTTATTATACATATAGACGCTTCAGATAAACACCGTCTTCGGCTCTCAAGCAAGGCCCGGTTCCTCACGATGTTTCCCTACACAAGCATCAAATCTTGCGAAAGAAATGCCCTGAGGATTAACAGTCTTAGCAAAAACTGCGTTCGTAGATTCGGTATGAATGCAGATATGTATGCAGTTTGCACCTAATAATTTGTTATAAAACACTTGAAACATTTTTAAGTCAGGTCTATTGAAAATTGACTTTTATTTATTTTTGATCAAGGTGACATAATTGATATAAAAACCTAATTTTTATTAATGTTTCACGTAGATTGTCCCTACTCGCCGATAGATGTCGTGCTATCAAAGTCAACATGAGCGTTTCACATTGTAAAATATTTCTTAAACATACGTATTTGTATTTATTCTATTCTGATTGTTTATATATGTTTGTTTTTTATAGTATTAAAGTGTATGGATGGATGCTTTGGAGGGACCCAAGCCACATTACTAAGCCCTCAACTGAAATCCTAGCCAAAAGGAAACGTGGCCCCGCAAAACAGACAAAGCAACGAATGCTTCGTTCCAAAGGCGAAGGTAGCCGGAATGAAGTGGAGTGAAATTAAGAGCGCTTCCCAAGACCGAACCGGTGTGTTTTCTATGGATGCACTATGCCCCACCTGGGAGACTTTAAATCAAGATATTCAAAGATATATTTTACTGGAATGTTATACGATTTTAAAAGCGTTTATAGCTTGTATATTAAAGATATATAAATTTCCCAAGTTACCATAACTTAGTATAACATCAATTGTGCATGCGCGCACGCATATCAAATATACATAATGATCCATATTACCTTAGTGAATAGATAAATTGTTGTCGACAAGTCGTTTACAAATTGCATTAGATCTCATTAAATGTACACGCCATATGTATGTTACATGTCCATGACCGACTTGGTTTAAGTAGCCTGACGGGTTCGAATCCGGGGAAATAATTGTTTTGAAGTTTTTTGGGAATTTGTTTTCTGACAGGTTGTACACGGATTTGGTGGTCTTACCCTAAATGTTCCTGTGATAATTGTGAATAAAGAAATGAATGGCCTTATTAAAACTATCCCTTCTATTGTTTAAGACCAATGTTCTAATACACTTATTCTATGAATAATGTTACCTTTCAACCCTAAATTATGATACAAGTCTAGTTGTGAACCAATACTTTATTGATTATTATTTATCTATATGCGCTGTAAAACTCGTAAAATAACATCGTTAGGAAACTGACATTAGGTAGACCCAAACGGCCACAATGATCAATCAACTCATGAGATTCAAAGACCTTTAAATCTAGTCCAGAAAATAAATATAGACATCTCATGTAAGACGAAGAAATACTCGTGTCTTGAATTCTGACTAGATCTGTTAATATATAAATTAATTTATATAGAAATTAAATTTCGTATTAAAAATGAATCATATAAAAATAATACTAAATCGAGCTTATAAATTCGACCTTTAACCATGTCAAAAAGTCGGTGGCATAAAACAAAGGCAGATCTAATTTAGCATATAAGCTAAATAAACGTCTGGGTGGGCGCAATAATCGGCCGGAAACCGGCGAATATCAATAATAATTTAAAAAAGATCACTCCAACACTAAAATGGCGCTAACATCCCATTTCACAAATTACACAATCGAAAAACTAAAGGCGCCGCGCCATAAAGCCTTGCCGCCAGAAAAAAAACAAATTATCTCTGGTTTTTAGATAATTAAAATCTGTCTTGTTAGCTCGGCTATGTTCTGTGGATAAAATTTCGTTTGATTATGCTGTAGTGTTATTAATGAGGTGTTTGGTTTTCTTTTGAATTATTTGCTTAATTTTTAACTTTTGTCATATTAACTTTGTGAAAGTGCGTAGGTACCCATTTGTGTTCATGATCTCTAATTTTTCACGAATAGTGGTAGATTTTTTTAATATATGAAAATATTAATAACTAGCTAAATAAATAAGCCAGTGTATAAATGAACAACCTTAAATTTAACTTTTATCTATCATATAGCCGGCGACATAAGAGACATATACTTACATCTAACTAAAATCAGAACCGAATATGATCCCAAAATATTTCCGAGCGAGTTTTTACAACTCGAGGTCTTCTGAGATATGGAAAATAGTAGCAGAGGACTAGTTTCATATACGCCGGCGAAGTTTGGTAGATTGACTTTGATGCCGTGACAGCTTACGATGGTGGCATAATATAAAACTAAAGGAAATAAAGAAAAACGATATTCAGTTAAAATATTTTATTTTAAAACAAAGTAAATGCGGAATAACAAATCGTATTAGTTAATATCTAATTAACATAGAAATAGAAAAACAATATTTTTGGGAACATCATAATGAACACGATGATATCTTTTTAAGTCTCCAAACAAATCAGACTTGTAATTTTTTGAAAACCTGATTTTATGGAGTATGCTAATGGCCGAACCCAATATTTAATCCTCAATTACAGATTGACAATCTGAACTCAGACTGTGACAGTCGATCGATGTCATATCTGCATCCCAATAACCAAACCCTATGAAGACAATCCATTTTTGGCGACGGATGGAATTCAATCTCTTCGCTCTTTACACTCATATTTGATAATCAATATAAACCAAATAAAGTAAATAAAACCGTTCTAATAACATTAGGAAATATATGTCTATGTTTAAAACATATCAAAGAGCTTTTTGACTATTTTAAAAACTGGTGTAAGTTAAAATCTTATGGTAAGATATTGGCACAGTCGAACTGTCATTTTCATACAAAGGTCTATCCACCGGTCCGACCTACCATGAAAAGCGTCTATCGACAGATGGCTATTACTATCCGTCGGTTATTGGCACACTTTTATCAATATTAGGATTAAGATGTCTATCTCAGTTGGCTTATAATGGATTAAGATAGGTTATTGGGTTTGGGCGTTAGTTGCTGAGGGAAATAAGGCTTTTTTAATTTCTGTATTAATTAAAAACTTACCGTTTCTGAACTTACCGTTTTGACTGTAACTGCTTATGATTTTGGAGGAACAAATCTTTAAACAAAAGTCTAGATTTCCCCTATTGGCTCGTTAAACCTCAAATTAAAAGGAGTAAAAGATTATCGAGTACCGTAATATTAACTAATCATAACAATGGGTCCCTTCAAGCGCCTATTAGACCCCCCATAACAATGGATGAATAGGACCCCAGAATTCGCAATACCGTTGTCATTTTGAAGTTAAAGTGACATTCAAAGACACCGCTTTATTTTTTTTTAGTGGCGCTTACAATTGTAATAAAATAATCATTAGTTTAAACTGACATGAACCTTTTGTTAATTGACGTTTATAAAATTAATATACTTGACTAAACTATGTAGGAACTACTCTATGGTTATAAGAAAGGTATTTTTTCTGTCATATGTTTGAATGTTTGACACTTAGCCATACTTCTTTGGCGCGTTAGGAAAATATGAGAGTAAATTTTTACGATGCGCGCGCACATCATCGACAACGATAACCAGAAGTTAGCTAGAGTCAAAATATTAGCTTTTTTGTGATATTTAAATAAACTTTATTTAACTAGATAATGTTTTTTAATAAGTATAAATACCTTTTTTCTATTTTTAGTGTCGTTTTTTATATAAACGCAGTATAAATTTGGAAAGATTTTTATTTTGTTACGCCAAAGAAGTACCTATAACTTCTAACAAGAACACATATAATGCATTACCTATATGTTATACTATCTATTTTATAATACAAAACAATTATGGTGAATACAAATTTTACAAACAAAAAATATAATACAATTCTTTTTTATTATAAATTAAATTAAATACCAATAAAGTCAAGTTTCCAAAGCTATATATTTTAACATACCTATAGATATAATAATATATGTTACCTAAAAGCTACAAGTTCTATGACCTAAATGTAATTGTTTAGTACAGGTTTATATAGGTATGTTGCAAAGCTAAAACGAAAAAATTATATTTAATTAAATTTACTAAAGGCTAAAGATACACTTGAATAAATGTGGACGTATACAAAAAATATTTAGCAGATTTTATATAATATAGCAGTAGTGGCAGAGTGCGACTCTTATCCGTGGGGTTGTAGATTCGATTCCGAGTTTCTTCTTGCGCATTTAACATTCGCTAAAGGAAGGGAAACATCGTGAAGAAGTGGCAGTAGACCGAAAAAGTCGACAGCGTGTGTCAGGCACAGAAAGCTGATCACCTACTTGCTTATCAGATTGACAAATAATCATGAAACAGATACAGAAACCTGAAGCCCAGATCTAAAGAGGTTGTAGTGCCACTAGTTATTATCCTATACAAAAACTAAACATTGTCAAAGTCAAAAATCATTCATTAATTTATTATAATGTACACCTATGAACGTCAAAAAAATGAATATACATTAAATGCTTCTAATTTTACATTTGCTTTTACTCAATCAAGCGCGTAGAACGGAAGAGAAGAACTGGCAAACTCTGCGCCACTCTTTTCAATCGCCAATTTTTTTTCTTTTACACGACGTTTCTAAGGAGCTGCAGCCCACCATGTTCCACATGATATCTTAAATAATTAATAATAATAAAATTTATTAAAAACAAATTCTCTCAGATTGTCAAAGATTCTCTATCAGCAGGAGGCATGGTGAAATAGAAGCACGCACTTACATTCTCGTTGATTTCCTTTGGTTTAACTAGACATATCCGCTAAAGCCAGTCTTGCTTGCCTACCTAATTATTTATGCTTTATTCAAGGCACGGTTGCTTCATTAAAAATGCAATAATATAATGACGTAATAAAAATTCATTTCAAGATGGCGACTAAAGGGGCCACTTGTCGATCGTAAAGTGTTTTTCATGTTGATAAGGATTACATGTTGAATTTAAATCTGCTATGGGATTTTTTACAGTTAACATTTATAAACAGTTGTTTAATAGTTTGGTATTGTTATCTACTTGTTTTTGAATATAGAAAATCTGGTAATGTCTATGGGCGGCGGTATCACGTATGTCAAAATACAATACGTTTTGACATCACCTACGCTAGCCATACATTTGTTTCTTCTTTAATGTCATTAATAAGGCAGAGGCCGTCCACAGTGACTGTCCATCTTGTTCGGTCTTGTGTCACGTCGCTTCAAGTCTTTCCCGCTTTCTTTGCCTCATCTGCCAGGCCAGGCTACCATCAAGGGTTCCAATCAAGTCCATGTTTCGATAAATAGAATGTATTTGAAGTGTACTACGCGCACAAATCATCTTGGCACCTGATTTAGCGATAATGACATTTGACGATGTGCCTAGTTAACTTCTGCGTGCAGTAACTACTAGCCATATATAAAATAAATAAATCAGTAGCGCAACAATTTTATGACCATTTGTCTCATCTAATCGGAAGTGGTTAGCCAACTGTGCCTGCGTTGTAAATGCGCACATAGAAAGTTGGCATACAGCCGGGATCGAACCTACGACCTTAGGCAAAAAGAGTAACGCTGAAGCTACTAGGCCTGCTCTAGATAGATATATACATATACCTGTCAAAATCCCTCTTTAAAGCAACTTTATCAATTTTGTTTGACGCCTTTTTAAGGTAATTTTAATAAAATAAATTTAATTGCAATCAAATAGATACGCCATAATCAGTGTTGGCAATTTAACAGTAAAACGCTCGTAAAGGAAACGCTTCGTAGAACTATTAATAGGCGTTTTACGATTTTATTAGGTTTTTATTGTTTATTTATTTTACTTGGAACTGTGGTAGATTCGGGTTGTAAACAATTAAAAAACAAAATTCTTTATGAGCGCCGAAGTTGATTAGTTTAATAGGCTTGTTGTACCTCCGTCAGAGATTTTGCCTATTTCAATTGAAAAGAGCGTACCAATTCTTAATAGGCCGCCACACTTGCGAGCCTGGCAATGTGTCTATGGGCGGCGGTATTACTTCAGATGAGTGTCCTGCCCGAATGCCCTTTATTGCACACAAAGTGAAATTCAACGTCCGAAAAGACGACATTAAGTAGTTTAATGACAACTGCTTTTAGAAGAAAATGCACAATTTAGTGTTACAATACGATTTAATTTTATACATATATTTAAATATACGGTTAATTTTATATATACACGGTATACAGAAACCTATTAGTTTAGGTAAAATCTATATTAAAAATCGATATAGACTTTGTTTTCACCAAAATTAGACTATTCACCTATGTTTATCACAAGCCTCCTATAAACCTTATAATTAGTCAATTTACATAAAATACCTACCACGTACAGCATATGAAATCATGTACAAAACAAATATTTATTTTTACATAATTATTCTAGCTTTACAGTTATAACCAATGCGATATAAGTTCTACATACAAAATAATTCATACAATTAAGTTATACATATTCCAAATTGAGTCAAAATAAACACTTGCGTTTAAAAGATTTAAAAGTAATAAAACTAACTGTTGTAATAAACAAAATACAATGCTATAGAAAAAACATCGCAAACCTACCACATCGCAAAGGTGACAAAAGGTTTTTTTAATTTCACAAAGCACAGATACAATGCTAAATGTTCACGCCTCATAAAACAGATAAGAGCTATTCATATCAGGCAACAAACAATTAATGTCACAGACTATAAATAGAAAACCATAAAGTATCACCCAACTTCATTAACTACTGGGCACAGATTAAAAATATTAATTGGACGGCCAGGTAACATTTTTTGCGATGGCGATAAAGTTTTTTTAGATTTACCTTAGTTTTGTTTGCTGAGCCGTTTGTCTATGACCTATTTAATTTTATTGCAATATCCTTTATAGTTTCAGTCAGAAATGTTTGTTAATTAAAATATTTTTAACATGCTTATTATCTATATTCATAGGATGGAGAGTTTAAGTAATTAGAAAATTCTCTAGGCTTTTATTCTACCTCCTTTAAGGTAAGCAAAACAACTTTCAGAGTTAATAATTTAATATAATTTCCTAATTGTCAAAAGAGAGGCTTTTTATGAAATTATATTAAAAAGACATAAATTAATTTAAAGAAACATAATATATCTAGTATTATTATTAATATTTACATATATTTTAAATAACTAGGTTAAATATCACACACAGGTATATTCAGTCTTTAATATTTTTTTATATAAAACATTGCAACGGACACAATAAAACAAAAAGTAGATTTAATGAATTACATAAGTTATCTTCACTATTTTTCTAGTATTTATGCACACTATCTATAAAGTTAACGTTTTTATAAATATAGAAATATATAGACGTAGTAAGACTGGTTTAGTCTAATAATATCTGCACTAGTTTCAACTATAAATCCTGTAATTAGTAAGATAACACCTCATTCGTGTACTAAAATACTTACAACCATATCTTAACATGGTACATACAAAAAACGTCACAAAACCACAATATAATAAAAAGTACAAATGACACCAAATCAAAGACACCGTCACGAAAAAAAACTCACTTCGATAAAAAAAATCAACGTTCGCCGTCCAGATTGATAGCGTATGATCTACGTCTGTAGCTCTATGGGCGTGGTCTAGTGAACAGGTTTGCCGCCAAAAAATACCCATAAAAAAAATTAATGGCAACCTAGACGCCAGCGATCGATGTTCGGTTACCAACCCGCTCTCAATGCACGTACGAACGAAAAAAATCGCGCCATATTCAGCGACCAATCGGAGAGATGCCGCGCCTCCGAAGCGTTCCACCTTAAAATAGGCTCCGCCCGCCGAGCGCACTAGCGCCAAATATCCCATACAAGCGGCGTTATTCCGAACTAAACGGAGCGGGACAGCGATACATTGGGCCGTTCGTTTCTCGGACAATTTCCTCCAACTGATCATTAAGTGTTTATGTTCAACGGGAGTTGGTTGTGTCGGGTTTCTTCGGAGGGGAAACGCTATTAAAATATCCACAAACATTATCTTTAATTGGACAGAAATTTGTGCTTGTGTGCGCCGGTTTTTTTCATTGTGACGATTTTTTAACTTTGATAACAGCGTACGGATTGTGCTTAGGAATGAGTGACTGTGCAATTATTAATAAAAAATGACATCTATAACGTGAAAATATTCGCAGCGTGTTTTTGATTAACAAATTCCCACATATGGATAGAAATCAATCAAATTTTTAGTATAAATCCCATTTTCTAATTCGTTCGAAGACTTTACAGTGTTGTGTGACAATTTGTGTATTGTGAAGTGATGCTGTGATTGAAAAATTGATTATTCCTAACAACCGTAAGTAAACTCTATCATATCTGCCAGTAGAACTATGTTGTCAGTCTATAAGGGCCATTTGCATAGATTATAGAATGCTATGCTGGATAAAATTAGTTTAGATCTCTACCAATGGATTACCTAGCACGGCATACAGGTAGATATATTTTGGTTCAGAAGTACCGAAGTTTTTATATTTATTATATACTAATTCAAGGTCTTATTTCTCATATATATACTAAAGAAGTACTTCGAAAAAGCGGTGTTAAACAACTTAAGTACTTTTTAGTAGTCTTCACATATAGTTATTTAACTAATGTACCTATACAAATATTGTTAACTATATTTTGAAAGAGTAAATGTGGAATTTATTGCCTATTCTACACACGACCTAACTTTTGGAAGGGGCAACTTTATGATTTGTTTTGAGTCTTGGAAAAACGGTTTTCATTTCGTTAGAATTTAGTAATGTAAAGTACCTAATAAATTCAAATTTGCCAAAGATATTTGTCTATACTCTAGAATATAACTATGACTAACTTGACTTATTCTACGTCCCACAAGTGGGGCAGAGGTCATCCAACGTAGAAAACCATCCTGATCGATCCTGGGTCCTCTAACGCAAGAACTATGCTTAAACAAAAAAAGCGACAAATTGTGAAGCTTCGTTTTTTGGAGTCAAGTATAACTGTAATGGCTAAATAATATTTCATTGCAACTAAAGATATCATCTCTTTTTATGACACATTCAAAAGAGGTTTTAGTTTTTATAAGATTAGTGTTTTTGTCTATGGCAGAGCCGACCATCGAAATTAGTATCTTGTGAAACTAATAGTTTATAGATATTTATTTATAACACACAGATAGATACAAATGTACAATATGCTTAACCTAGTAACGCATACAGACATAGTAATAATAATAATTAAAAATAAGACGTACACTTAAATCTTTAATCAGCGGCTGAACTTGAACCCCCCTCCCTCCCTCTCCCTAAGAGCCTGCTACAAGAGAGTCAAATCAAATTTGGACAAAAGACACCTGTTATGTAGGTAGGTGCTAATGTTTAATCTTTCGATATTTCGTTAGTTACCGGATTTATCTGCAGTCGTTCTGCATCTGAGCGTTAGAACACCATTCCTCAAAAATATTTTCCTTTTAGACAGGGTAAGAATAATCCCGTAATTATTTCTAATACAATGTTTTAATTGAGACATCATGGAACATTACAATCATAGATTAATAAGTTTTTTAAATCTAATATAATTTACTACTCTTTATAAAGGGAAAGAAACTGTACCTACTCCAATTGATAAAAATAATAGAATAACTGAATAAAACTGAATGTTTTGTCCCTTTTCATGATGACAGGAGTGATAAAGACAAATACAAATTGAGCTGTCTGAGATTCATGTTCAGAAACCTCTCCTTTTGCCGCCTTTATTTAATTCGATTTTCTATATAACCGTACAAACATCTCCAAATACTTGCAGATTAAAGAGAATGGCGGAATTCTACTGGTTCGTTCATGTAATTTAGACATTCTTCTCTTTAATTTGAGAATGATTATTTGGATTTTAGACCCGTACATCAATCAGATTCTAGAAGTTTCTTTATAGTAACTTAAGTAATTCAGCAGAGCACACCAGCCATGGCACCAAAGAACTGTGTGTATTTAACATTCGCTTGAACTGTGAAGCTAAACATCGTGCGCAAACCGACTTGACTTAGACCCAAAAAGTCGATGGTGTGTTAGGCACAGAAGGCTGATCACCAAGTTATTAATATTGGATTAACAAATCAAGAAACAGCTCTAAGAACGAACAATGTTGTAGCACCATTGATGTTTTTTACTGAAGTGCCTTTTCAGTTTTGTGTATACGAAATATATATCTTCCACCGCATTTACTATAGAGAGTGTTCAGAGGAGTTGTTCGGATTAACACCTGCAGCTGAGTTTCATCGGATGTCGAGGCAGAATACGAAATTCCACCCGTATCACCTCGATGTCGGCTGTTCCACAACTGCGCGTTTTTCAAGGCAATTTTTGCCGCGCACTACCACTATATGAAATCAGCTCCCCACTGAAGTATTTCCAATTCGACTTCTGGTCCTTCAAGAAAAGAGCGTATCAATTCTTAAAAGGCCGGACGCACTCGTGAGCCCATTGACATTGAGTGCCCATGGGCGGCATACTTAACATCATGTGAGCCTCCTGCCCGTTTGCCCCCTGTTCTATAATAAAAATGAGTTAACGTACATCGAATGAACAGACAGCCTAACCTAGCCTAACAATACTTAAAACAATCGGCTAAACTTTCCAATATGACCCGTCGATTTGAATGCTCAAATTTTTTTTGTAGATAGTACTCACCATAAGAAAGCGTTTTGTAAAGTATTAAGTTGCGGAAACTTACGGTTCATGAGATATATTTATTTATACTTTCCATACAAATGGACAAATATTCCATAACACGCCATAACACAATGAATTTGACAAATAACTGATGTCAAACATCAACCATTTCACGTATCGATTAGTGAAGGGTTCGAAAAATTTGACGTATCGATACTACTAAACTTTCCAATATGGACCATAGATTATTTGTAACTTATGATCAAATTAATTATTTGTAATCAAAAAACTTAATTATTATCTAGTTCGGTTAGGTTAGGTTAGTACATGAATATTTTTTTTAATAACATTTTATTTAATAACCTAAAAGTACCCAACACCGAATCAAAGCACCCCACTATCCACGTGGTCTTGTCTGTCCTACCCCTAGAGTGTATATAAATAATCGGAGCCGTTCAAAAACCGAATTATTATCTAGTTCGGTTAGGTTAGGTTAGTACATGAATATTTTTTTTAATAACATTTTATTTAATAACCTAAAAGTACCCAACACCGAATCAAAGCACCCCACTATCCACGTGGTCTTGTCTGCCCTACCCCTAGAGTGTATATAAATAATCGGAGGCGCGGAGGAAGAGCAGCCCCCACCCGCCGTAACAAAGCACAGGCATGAAATGCCTGTGCTTTGGTACGCAAGGGTGGAGGGGCTGCGTTTTCCGTAGCGCCGGAGCCGTTCAAAAACCGAATTATTATCTAGTTCGGTTAGGTTAGGTTAGTATATGAATTTCTTTTTTCTAAGAACTGTTTCTGAAATCATCAATAAACATATAAAAAACTAATATTTATATCATATTATTATATTATATTTGAATAAAATTCAAGTTTTTATTCTAAAAAAACTATCGACAAATTAAAAAAACGATTTTGATGCAAAATGTCACGTCTCTAATAACTAATGGAATCTGTATGGCTAAAGTCCTTTGCCTTTCCCATTAGGGATAAATTGAAAATAAAAAAAATAAGCAATGGAAAATGTACGATTTATTTACGAATTTCTATACATTATACAGGTTTAAATAATCTTTATTAATATTTAGACGGAACTCCGGCAGAAAAAATAACTTGGAGGTGTTCCATTAAAGGTAAAGAGACACTTACATAATCAGTATTATCAAATTCAGGGACACATTTCTAAATTGTTACCATTCTAGCCTTAAAATTTTAAACATGAATATCTCCGTAACTATAGGTTTCCGCAGGTTGGGAATGACACAGGGGGTATTCTCCATCCCCTCTTCCATCTCCCATCAAAAAAACCTCAAAAATCGACGGGTCATATTGGAAAGTTTAACCAAACAATCAAATTCATAGCCCAATTAAACATTAATACAGACAGGTCAATAGTTATTACTTATTTATAAGTAAACGACGCTTGCCTCTTTAATTATTTTTTTAAGTATGGCTTTATTTCACGAACATAGGCTCCACCATCACCTGAATGTCGCTATTCGGGAGCCTAGTGAGAATATTGAGAGGAACCATCATTTGAATTAGGGTTAGTGCACTAACGTGCAGCGGTTAGTGGAAATATTTTGTATGTTATTGTTTTTTAAATAACTGTTTTGTTTAATATTTGTATTATCTCTTCGTGTATGTCGTGTAAGTGCTTTCACAAAATGGTATTTTGTGGTTCTTTTACCAATGTGCCGAGCGTTAGCTTCTGCCAAATAAAAGATATATATATATATAATAATAATACACAAGAACAGAGGCTGACCCTTAATAGAGACAGTTATAAGTGTTATTGGAGTCTTTCTTATTTTAAATAACCTTTATAGTAAATTTACTAATCTAACCTAATTAGGTAAGACGTAAATTAAGTTATTTATGTCTTAGACTTGTCTAGACACGTGAATTTAAAAAAAAACATTGATGCAGAGGCAAAACCTCATAAGATAACTATAGCTTGGGAAATAAAAAATCTTTTGGTGAATAAAAATCTTCCGTTTTTATAAGAGAGACGCGGCAGAGGTGTATCTGTAAAATGTTAATTCGCTGCGATGTATCTTCATCACCAACCTAAGGGATCCAAAAATTCTTGCTTGCTTGGGCCAAAATTTCGACAGCGTGTGTTAGGCGTAGGAGGCAGATCATCTAATTGCCTATTAGATTGATGAATTATCATGTAACACACAAAACTGAGACCCAAATGTTTAAAGATTGTAGCACCGCTAATCTTTTATTTTATTAATTAACTGTAGATTTAGGTTAAACCTCTCAAAGGATTAAAATACCTTTTTGCGTACTGTCAATGTTACTGCTGATAAAATCTCTTAAGATCAATCTGGTTTAAATAATTTCTTAATATCGTAAAAGTATCTTATTTTGGCTTAAATTATTGACAGCATATTGAAAAATATTTAGTTAACGAAGCTAATTTTTGGGGGTTTATATGTTAATATAATAAAGGGCGAGTTATTTGTATCTCATGTCACAATATAGTCTTGACCATTGTCAAATATTTGATATATTTATAAATAATAAATAATAAATAAACAATTTTTTTTGTTTATTTATTATATTATTTATTATTAGGTTTGACAGCTCCTGAAAATATAATTTTTGATTGACGTTTTAGAATGAGACCCGTCAAATATGTATCTCGACACAATATACTACATTGTGTCTTGAGATAATCCTATCGTATGTAATCACTGTCGAATGAATCCTGAAAATTAGCTTGAGAACTCTTTGATAACATTTAAATTTGATTGGCGTTCTAGAATATACTTTCAGCAAAGATGATTATGACAATTAATAAGGGCGATTTTGAAAAAGATTCGCTATTGCACAGATTCGTTCTATTATTATTCTGTGACTATGGTTACGTTGTTTTTGCAGGCTAAAACTCATAAGTCCAATGATCTCTTTTATCTTAGATACAGAAACGAAGCCTATGAACAGTATCATAACAATTTCTTATTAAAAATAATAAAACTATTTACCCGATTCTGTCTCTTAGACAAAGCATTGGGTTTCATATATTTTCATAGTCTGAGCTGACTCTATCTATGCATTTTAAATAAGCAATTGTTATGCATACAAAATTTACCAGCAGCAAATCAACATTAATAATTGCAAATCTGTCATGGTTTAGATTTAAACCTAACCAAATTACGAAGCCTTGGTACGTGAAAGAGCTTTTGAACCACAGATGACAGACCAATCATAATCAAAGGGAACAAGCTATCCTTTCGTTTTACGTGTTATATCTGACGGGTTTCAGGATAAGTTATGATGTTTGACCATCACCGTGTCTAGGAACATAGTCTACGCGTACTGTCATAATCTTGTCGTCCCGGAGACTCGTTCTATCGGGCCATAGAGTTATGGGTCTGCGCACACACGCGCATTGTTCGCTATATCTCCCGCATAGAAGACTTAGGGAAAAACAGGCACCAAATTGCCAAGAACTTCAATAACAATGATATAAATACAGATACTCGGAACAACACAAAGTAGCTACATGGAAAAATTGCAATAATGTAACATCTGTCAACATCAGATGGTCTGTGGTAACATGCATTGTTGAAATTGCGATTCTATTTTTTTATTAATAAATGAAAAGTAATGGTTTTAACTAAATGCTAATTTCGTAATTTAGTTCGATCCTAACTCTGAAATAATGTTAAAAATTGTCTTTGGTTTCAAAACAAAAACATGTATAAACCGGCAACCGTATCCCGATTCTCTAAAGTGTTGTAAAGTTATTTTAAAAAAATAGGTATTTTTGCCCAAGGCAACACTTTAAGTTAAATGTTGCGTGATCAGTTTTTAATCTGTTCTCTTACCGACATTTGGGCAAACAATCATTTTGTTAAGAATCCACCATTTTTCTGTGTAAGAATACATAGTTTAACCATGTGATTGATGCATAATTCACATATTTTTCAGTGAATAGCGTGTATTGTTTTTACTTATCGTAAATAACGCGTGTAATAATTACGCACTTTACAATTTCAATATTACGTCTCAATCGCCATTTTGCCGCGTATCTACTGATAGAGCCGCGTTCTAGTTACCATGTTAGGCTAATGACAAAATGGCGGACAAGATTGGCATATGACGAATGGCGGGAAACGTAAATGTCAAAACGTGAGAAATTTTTAATGATGCCGCCTATAGATATTTTTTTATTAGTTTTTATGCCAGGACTGTAAAGCTTCCGTCATTAAATTATTTTTTTTACTGCAACTATTTTTTTTTCTTCTTGAAGGATACGACTACGTTATAATTAATTCGCCAATGATAAATATGAAAACAAAAGAAAATTTTATGGCTTACAACCCGTTTATTAACTCAAAAACTATTGAAATACTTTGAACTAAAATAAAGCCGTCAAAGCAGTAGCAATACATTTTCGCACGAAGGAGGTTTTACACGATAGTAAAATATAATTTAAAAAACAACCGTCATTACTAGTTATATCCACATAATAAAATAAATTTTCCCCGTTTAGTAGTTTCCGCCTGTCTCGTTCGAACATAAAAATTTCTATGTAAATGATCATAGACAATTTAAATTTTTTATTCCGTATCAAAAAGCTACACTAACGAATCGTAAAATTTTAATTACCACCTTTATTAATGCCGTAAAATTTATAAATATTATTTAATTCGCAAAATAACCAGTTCTGCGCGGCCGCTTTCTTCGACCCACAAATCAATTATAATTATGTCAATGCAAAAATCCGCAAATGTCAGAAGATTCCGATCGACTGGAAATATTGTTAAAGTTAATGCAATTTTACTTTATTTTATCAAATGACCTTTATGTTGTCGGCTCTTTAATAAAATTGATCACATGGCGAGTTTAAAATCAATTTCCCGACATCTAAAGACAAAAATAAACTAGGTACTTATTTAATTTGTTTTCTCTTAGGCCCGATAATTTTTTTAGTTTTTGAAATTGATCGTTATAATTACGCCGTGTTTATAACCAATTTCCCCGCACTGGTTGTTAATAACTGGAAAAAGAATCACACTTGAGCCATTCGTTGACGCCCAAGGTGCTGCATGATTTAGTTCGTCGTTTCTTATGAAAGGAAGGAGTTGTACTCTTTGCGTCTCTCTTCTTAGACAGTTTATTTGAGCGGTGATTTAACAGGCATCTCCTAAACAGGCGTACACTTTCATAGGCCACTTCTGTCTGTCCAGATTTGAATAAAAAAAAATTAAACAGATAAAATTTGTCTATTGCTACAAGGAATTTATTAAGTTTATGGGCATACTGTACCCGAAAGATACATAGAAATGCAATTTCTTGTATAATTTAATGGATAGGTACACAGTGACATTCACCGACGATAAAAACATAATGAGCAGAGCAACACTTTTTGCCCGTCTGCTAAAATGATTGCTATCTCACGCAACTGAAATCTTAGAAAATGTGATAAAGATTTATTTATGCGTTTAATAAATCCACGGCATTAGATATTTAATAAATAAAAATAACGTGGGGCTACAACCATTTTAAGTTTTCTTTATCTGTTGTTATTTGTCAATCTAATAGACAAGAAGGTAATCAGCCGACAGATTTAAAATAAAATCACTAATATAATAATCGAAACGAAAACATTACCACAAGCAGAAGAAAAATTAAGGTTTTTATATTTTAGATAGGTGCGCTGAAATCGTCCCAATTTAATTTTTAAGAATGTCTAAAAAGCCCTCTCTTGCTGATATTATTGAAAACCCGTGTTAGTTACGTTGTAAGTTTGCTTCGATGTGACTTTTAACTGGCTATTTTAAACTCTACAATGTTCAAGTGTCTCATTGCATAACGCTCCTTGCATGTTTATCACCTGACGATTAACGGTGTAGGTAGCTAACATAAAATCTTATTTTCTTTTCAATTAGCACTAATAAAGCCCTTAATCGAATTAAAAAAGCCATAAAAAGCAGATGTCATACACAAATATTACAAATAACATTTACATGTAGCATATTTTCTTTAAAATTTCCTAAAAACTTTTAGTATCGTAAAGTTTTACCGTCGCTCAATATAAAATTGCATTTTGATAGCAATTTTTTGCGCCAAAATATCGTAAATTATCGATTATTTATCAAAATACCAACGTTTTTATATTGCACCTGCGGAAGAAAGAGACGGACATACGATACATTGTAAATTGTTATCGGTAATGTATAATCTTTGTAATTAGTTATTAATATGCTTATATTATGGTAATTTACATTTTATTGCTGATAAATAGTGGCAGTTGTAGTATTTTAAGAATTTTAGTGATCTGTGTATTTTGACAAACAGTTTGCTTATGTCCACAAATGTCATTTACCTGCAGCTGAGTTTCATCATCGGACGTCAAGGCAGAATAAAAAATAAAATAAAATACGTTTATTTTGGAACATAGATCATCTAGGTATCACTTATTCCACGTCAATAAATTCGAACCTGTAGGCATCCCTACTCATCGGCAAAGAAGACAGAGTGAGAGGGTGTAGGCCGAGAGAAAAAGCCGGCGTAAAACCTCTCGGTACTCTTTTAAAAAAGCAAATCATCAAACAATATTTACAACAAATATATCAAAGAACCATCCGTATCACCTAGACGTCCGTCGTTCCACAACTAAGCAATTCTTAAGGCAATTTCTGCCACGCACCACCACGATATGCAACCAGCTGCCCACTGAAGTATTTCCGAACCATTTAGTAGGGTCCTTCAAGAAAAGAGCGTACCGATTCTTAAAAGGCCGCCAGCGCGCTTGCGAGCCTTCTTCTTTCTTTGGCAGTGCGTGTGTCCTTGGGCGGCTGTGTCACTTAACATCAGGTGAGCCTCCTGCCCGTCTGCCTCCTGTAAAATAAAAAATATATATTATTGACGGAAATTTTGGATTATTTAAATATCCTTCAAGTTAGTAAACCATTCCTAATAAGCTTGTGGCAGTAGTTTAATGTTTCGATAACAGGTTGGTTTACGGAAAAATATTTTTAAAGTATATATGGTTTCATTTTTGTTTCTGGGCAATCATAAATTACTATTTTATAACTTATGATAGAGAATAGCTAAATGTCAATGTCAGTTCTACGGTGACGAATCTAAGATCACCATTTACTTTAAAACAATCAAGGAGGTTGTATGTGTGATACCTATTTTATTAAATATAGATAACATTATTAACTTATTAATTAATTTTAAAAGAAAATATTTATTTGTAAATATTGTAGACGCTTTAACACGCTAGACTAAGCATAAAATGATTTTAATTCGTATTTATTGATTAAATCAATAGCTGTTCAAGTTTATAATTGAAGTTACACCAAACACTAAGTAATACCGATTTTGCAGATTTAAAATGATTAAAATTGACATTGTTTTGATTATTCGCGACAGGACGCCATTACAATAGACCTGTCAATACGAATTCAAAATGGCTGCCAATGGCATGCGACACCGGTAATAAATTGTAATTAACACTTGAAGAAATTATACGTTTGTTGGACACTATATGGGGGTAATATTTTGGTTAGCGAATATTATATGAAGTAATGGGGTAATTGTTGTAGTAGTATTTATAATACTTATTAGATATGTTTTACATCAGCCGTCTCTTTGAATAGCATACTTAAATTGACAGATGACACCACCTGTTTGTTAATACAGATTATAATTAACTACCTATACCTAAACTTTGATCATCCTTGAAATAGGGTAATTTTATCACGCCACTGAAACCGATATCTTTTGTATCAGACACAGAATAGATAACCTGCTTGCCTATAAATTGATTAAGGACATAGATATAGAAGAATCTATGGTCGCTTCTTTTTTTAAACCTACGATCGGGAATAAACTATAAAAATAGAATATTAAGCGGGCCCGGAACTAACATCTTTTTGAATTAAGAATTCCTATTTTAAAATTCGACCTTCAACAAAACTTCAAATCGAACTGTAATGGTTAATTAAATTAAACTTGAGAAAGATCAAATAGCCCGCCCAACGGTACTCTCACAGATTAGTTATAGCGTATCGAATCCTATATTTTCGATCATAAACTGAATAGCACGCGAACGTTTAGAAAAAAATTTTAATTCGTATTTTTATTATCTTTGTTAATTAATACGAGATTTAAGAAACATGCAATCGGTTTTAATGACACGATAGCTGTTCGAAATTCAAATAGATTTGCGTTTTATTAATTTGTCAAGTCGTTTTTTTTGGAATGTCAGTTATCTTGACAAATAGCAGTGATTTCAATTCACGTATCAGATGGCGGGAATTGAATTACAATATTTACCTTTCTTTCTTCAAAGGGTTAATGCCAAAGGATTCATAGTCTAATAACCTGCAGGCGCCATATTAAATACTAAGAATCAATCGTAAAACAAAAGCGTATCAAACAAACGTGGGAACCCGTCTCCCTTTACAGAACGACATGGCTCATTGAGCCAAGTACCTTAAGTGATCTAGGGTTTAGGGCCATAAATAAGTCGAGTGGACAGCGAATTAAATTAATTCGATCAATAAGAATTTAATTTTTGAAAATGGAATTCGTCTGAGTAATTTGAATAAGTTTCTATATATCTAGGAATTAAATGTTTTTTTTTAAATGGCAATAGTTTTAACTTAAACTAACTTAACACTGTCCCATGTCTTTGGCAAGCCTATTCGCCTGGATAAGACCTTAGGGTCTTTAGTTGATCGCTCCAGCCAAAAAGGGATCTTCCTGGTGCCCTCTATTCACGATGAGTTTTTAAAGTGAAACTTCTTTAGGCGTATGAGGGTAAATGGTAAAAAGGAAAACGGATCGTCACGAAGATGTGCAGCGTTTTTGTTGACGAAAATAGAGAGAGAGCGATTGAGACCCATTGAGTAAGGGAGATTGAGAAAAAATACACGCTATTGAATACATTAGTATTCACTTAGTAGTTACAAATTAGATCTTTAGATGGCAATTCTGTCGCATATCGTCTCGTGTATTAGATTATATATATATAGTGAATATACAAATACTTAGAGTGATCATATCATGATCATCTATTGGGTATTTTACCATAGTAATAATTAATTTACAATGTTTCACTTCTGACATATTGTGTATGTTGTATTTTTTCTAAACTTTTTGATTATCTACGTCATAACTCGGGACCCGTTGGTAACATATTGACGAAAGACGATTTTTTTTCCTAAGCAAAGGAATTATAACTAATTTAGTAAGTTAGTCTTAAGTGTCTAACATGTATGTGAACAATAACAAGAATTTGTCTTTCGCTTAATTGAACTGTAAGAAGTGTTATTGAACAGTTCCTTAGAATTATCCTCTAAAATAAATTTGTTTAGTTTTACTAATTAAGTGTTAAGGAATAAGATTTGACATATAACAAAGACATTTACGGTATACTTATATACGTATAAGAAATATTATATTTCTGAATATTAATGACGTTTGCATATAATAATAATAATATAAGGCTTTATCTTAATAAAGCCTTATATTATTCTGTCTTAACAGAAATTTTAATCTTAAACTATTGTCTCCAGTGAGTCAACCGACAACCCAACTGCCCAACTTTGGCAAAGGCCTCCTCCATTTCTGTCCACTCTGCTCTGTTCCGAGCTTTCCTAGTCCATATTTTCTCACGGTTTTTATTTCGTCTTCCCACCATCGAAACTGTCTACCTCGATTGTTTCTCTTAATTCTTGGGTACCGATATATGATCTATTTCTCTTTGTGTTTCTGCGAGTCGCCAAGACCTTACTTCATAGGAACATTTGCATATACGTTACTTATAATTATTCTAATATAATAACTAACCTTAAATTTTAATAACTAAAATATATTATTAAAAGGAGTCCCTTTAGAGTTCAGGCAAAGTTCCAAAAAGATGCTGGGAGCGTTCCACCTTTGAATGCTAGACTAATTCTTAGGTAGCTGTCAGGTTTTCGGTCTCCTGTGATGTCGACTATTAATACATAGAAATACATACATACCTACAAAAAATTATAAATCAGTTGTGCAACAAGGTTTACGTCTGGGCCTCAGATTTCTGTATCTGTTTCATGATCATTTGTCGGTGTGGTCGGTCTTCTGCGCCTGACACACTGTAAATTTTTAGGTCTAAGGCTAAGGCAAGTTATTTAACGATGTTTTCCATCACCGTTCCAACGAATGTTTAATGTGGACATAGACAGTCCATTGGTGCACAGCCCGGGATCGAACCTAGGACCTCAGGGATGAAAGTTGCACTCTGAAGCCACAAAGCCAACACTGATATACTGACATAAAAAAACAAGTAAAAATTGGAATTGGAGCAAATATTTATAAATATTTTGTCCTTATCACTCCAATACCTTTTTGTTAATGTTAGAAAGTGACAAAGTATAATTCCAGTCTCAAAGGCCTACGTGAATATCGTGTCCACAGACAATGTAAGATTAAGCCCACATCAAGCTTTACCTTGTCCCATTTGATTATCTTTGCATGACCATCGACAATCACGCGAATCTTGTACTTATATTTTTACTTGGATTCACTAAATTTAACCATAGACAAATTATTATTTTTTTAAACTTGTGTAATTTTTATAGACTATCTTAGTTAAACATTTTAATATAATAGCGTATTTTCAAATTATTCGAACATATTCGTTCTAACCTATTCGTTCGTTTTGTTCAGTTCTTAAAAGGCCGGAAACGAACTAGCGAACCTTTCAGCAAAGTGAGTCCATGTGCGGTATCACTTAACATATATTGAGGGACTTCACCGTTCGTCACATAAAAAAAATTGTCGTCAATTAAACGCGTTTGAATCAGGTAAAGTTTTAAGTGTTTAATATTAAAAATTATTAAAGTAAACAATAACAAATTGATTCACAAAACCAATGACAGATAATAATTCCCAATAAAAATTTACACCAATTAATTGGTTTTAAACATTATTATTACGGGCATGAGCAATCAACAAACAGATAAAAAAACAAAACGGTTTGACCCGACCTTAGACACAGATTAATTAAAACAGTCGCTGTTAATTTAAACGTCTGGGGATCCACAGTTCAACTTCTATTACACTCATTTTGCAAATAACTTACTAACTTATAAAAGACTTCTTTTTCTTCTGATTTCCTGGACGGAAAAAAATATACGTGCCATACTAAAACGGGTATAGATAGACCTGTAGATCAGCTCCAGAAAGTTTAGAAAAATTCATCGTGACAGAGTAGAGAGCAATGAACTTCCAGGCCGATTCTTGCTGAACTGATCAAGTAAAGGCCTTACAGCTCTAACCCGGGTGCAGAAGCTTTGGCACATACAGCTTTCAGAAATAAAGAGTGTGACTGGAGAAGAATAATAAAATCTTTCCCATACATTTAATTATGGTATTTTTTTTTTCAAAATCCACATATACCGATTTAAAATCTCAACCTACATAGTAATAATGAGTGAACACAAATAAAAGATGAACTTGTAAAATATTTGAAACATCTTAATCTTAAAATAATAAACCAACTGTCAAACCAAACTGTGCTAAGCGCCGCGCGGCGAAAGACCAAAGAAATGAGACAAACATACATTTCCAAAGGGATAAAAAAGGATAGCACTAATTAAAACTTGCCGAAAGGGTTTTTTTATCGTTTTATTCCTGTTTTGGTCTAACTTTTCTCGCGTTGTGAGAAATGGATCTTTGAACGCCGATTCCAATTAGTTTTTTAGGGTTCCTTAAGCCGCCATCAGTGGGTCATCATATAACTAGGGGTTCGGGATCCGACTTGTGATACCTAAACCATGTGTGGTCTTATTGGTATCAAGCGCTGTCAAATATGTCAAGCTTCATAAAGAATAGTATGAGAGCTCGTAAAAATCCTCTATGTCAAAATATTATCTCTGAATCTTACCCTCAGTCTTGTGTATATGCATCTCTGTGTTTTTTAGAACAGGAGGCAAATGGGCAAGAGGCTGACCTCATGATAAGTGATAGCCATAAATACTCTCAATACCAGAGTTGCGTTTGTGTCGCTGTGAAGTGAACCCGCTAATGTCAATGTCAAAAATAACAAGTGACTCCCGTATAAACACGTACTAGAATTTACATTTATACATAGCGCAAAGTCTGGACTGGCCCCTTAAACCAAAACCCACGTGTGGCAGAAAATTCAAGTTATAAAACTACTAATTAATTTTAACTCTGTAATAAAAAATCCATAGAACATAGAAAATTTGTAAACCGGTCGCCATACAAATTGTTTTACCGACCTCTGACCCCGGTGGGCGTGGTCAAAAATATTCAACACAGTGTGATGAGAATTCTCGTTACTACATCTTGTTATTCTTTAGATGTTTTAATACATATAGTTATTACTTGCTGCCCCCGCGAACTTCGTTTCTCCTAAATGCCCAGCCTTCCTTTTTAGTACATACCAATCTAGAACATATTGCTATGCGGCCCAAGTGACTGTTTCGTTTTCTAGAATAAAAACTTTTCAGATTTTTATTTAAATTTCTTTATATATAAACCTCAGAATTCAAGCGACAGGTTTTTAACTAACAAATTAAAATAGGTGTTCGTCGTAGAGGGTTGAAAAGGGTTGTACGTATTTTTGTATGCTGTATCATATAAAAATGAAAAAAAAATAAAAATAAATGTCCGAATCGCAGAGTTTTTTTTATATTTCTATGCTACACTATCACTGATTAATGTAGGCTATTTTAATTGCAAGAAAAAAATAATAAACCTCATTGAAATGTTTTCAAAAATGACCAATTGATTAATTTTGTTTTCATCAAGTCCCGTACACAAAAGGAGCCAGTAATTAACTATTGGTAAATTAATATTTTTTAATAATGGCATTTTCTGTACGTTCAAAGCTAAAATGTTTAAAGCAATAAATATCCACCCATGATATGCCGGGACTGGCCGAAAATTTTAGATAAAAGTGTATATAACAGGTACCGTAGATTAAGTACTATGTATGATATGGTAAACTTTGATAAATAAATAAATATTTAATAAAATATTAACACTGTTTATATCTTTTCAGGCTCACAAAGCGGTCAAAATCACAACCGAGCATCCGAAATCCCTCAAAATTACTCGAATTCAATCCCCAAACACAAAACCGGCCACGCTGAGTTTCTCAGATCCCTTCGGGCCTCCCCAGTCCGCGGACGGGGGGGGCCCATCAACCCCCCAACCAGCCATGACCACCCAAGAGGCGTTGGAGCACCAGCACCACCATTTGGGGGGCACGCAAACCCCCCACGACATCTCGAACTCCGCCAATTCCACTCCCACGAATGTCTCATCTAAGTCCGCGTTCATCGAGCTCCAACAGCACGGGTATGGGTTCAAGGGGGGCTACCAGCATCCCCACCATTTCGGGAGTCCGGGGGGACAACAGAACCCTCATGAAGCGTCGGGATTCCCCAGTCCTAGATCGTTAGGTTACCCCTTCCCTCCCATGCACCAGAATACCTATGGTTATCATTTAGGTTCCTATGCCCCCCAATGCGCGAGTCCTCCTAAAGATGGTGAGTTTTTTTAATTACCTTCATTTTATATTGTTAGATATAAGGAAAATGTCGAGAAAATATATAATGTTGTACAAGAATATAGTAAGAAAGTAAGCTACTTACATAAGCTAGAAAGAATCTTACGGCTTCAAAGGTGTATATCTGTGTCATATATTTTGAGAACTGTGGTATAAAAAAAATATTACTGAAAAATCGAAATGCCGCATGAGGCGTTACGCAACATTAAATAAAAAAACTATCGAACAAAATGTATATTTTCCAATAAAAAATAAAATTGTCTTTGGAAATTGGTTATACATATTTTATCATAGACAATGTCGCTTACGTAAGCACCTTTCTATATAATTTCCTTAAAGTACTGTAATTTGCGTTTTTAAAGAACCAAAGGTGTTGAATAAGTTAAAATTACCCTTTATTAAAGTGTATTAAATGTAATGTCTTTTTCATAAATTTCTATATTTAAGCGGCCTATGTTATCCATGTGTGTGTCATCTGTTTCATTTATCATTTATAGAGAAGTTCTTATGCCCCAATTTAGCATACATAATTTGAAATATCAGATTTGAGGTCTGGAAATTACCCTGATGGTGACTGCTGACAATTGACAACACTATTACGTCAGTTTTGACAAGTAATATAAAAAAATTAAAGTTATTTTTGTGAGTTTCTAATTGCGTCAAATTTTCCTACAAACTGTACCATTCCATACCATTACCATATTAAAAGCCTCTATGCCTCTGTCCTGTAAATAATAATTATGCCATTACTATATACACTCTTCATTACTACTAAAAATGAATATTATTGAATAAGACAGCTGATACTGAGTAATTACAGAGTGAGGACAGTAATTACTGTCAAAGTGATATTTTAATGTCAGAGATTCTTTATTCTAGGGCTAAATAGAAAACTTAGTTGTGACTTATTTGATAAACTATGCTACGAAAGATACATTTGGTACTGTATATTTTATTTGAAATAAACTTTGATAGTAATATTTTCATAGCATTTTTGTTATGATGGTGATACGTATATATTAATTTCCACTCTCTACTATGACCTCTCTCTGACATTTTCATGACATTCATGACATGGTCGTCGGTTAATGATACTTTTCACTTGACGTTTCTCTAATATCTCTTGGATTTGGTGTTTGGCATGCCTACCCAACACGTCTTCATCATCCAGGGTTGCTTCTATACCAGAACTCCTTCGCATTAATCCGTTTTACGTAGCCAAACGTATTCAGAAATAAGATTAATTTTGATTATAATATCGTATAACCGGTCAGATTATTTCCATGATTAAGTTATCCCTTATAATCTTAATAGTAATTTTGATGTATAATTTTACGTTTATACGTACATACATAGACTACAGCCACAGTTTTATACAAATATTTGTTACCTATATGATATTGAGTAAATAAGAATAGTAATTTCTATATTTTAAAGTATTAAAAAATACCGTTATTTAAAGTCCTGACTTTGATTAAAGTATCAAATAATTGAAATAACGTTAAAATATCGATAAGAAGATATGTGTTTAATAAGTTCGTATAATTTTATTCATAGACCTGATCATACTGTAATTATTTAAGAGCTTATTACACCACGCGATATTCAGACAGTCTTACTAAGATTCAGCCTAATGTAATAAGAGTTAGCCAGTTAGCCTGTCTAATTAGACCGACCGAATCGGTTCGGCGGTGCTTACTGGCTTACTTGCTGAATATCGTGTAGTGTAATAAGACTTAGCACGCTAAATTCAGTCAGCGCACGGCAGTCGCAGAGCAAAGACGTTTGTACATGTTTGTTTTCTGTGGCCGCGTGCACCATGGCGTGTTCGCAAGAAAAAAAGTACTTTGGAATGTTTTTTATTTTTTATAGATAAAGTTAGCCAACGCTCGACACACTGATACATTGGTAAAAACAAACATGAATCTTAAATTTAGAAAGAAGATTCGGACAATCAATCTTGTTATAGAATATCTTAGCTGCAAACGATGTGTCAATAAATTTAAATAAATTTTCTGCGATTCTCTAATGACAACATAATAAAGTGTGCCAGCCTGGTTCTGTTCTTGATTTGTACCGAGACATGCCATTTTTATTGCCATATTGAATGTATGGAGTATCTATTAAATTACATATAATAATATAAATTACTAATATAACATTTTAATAGTCATTCAAACTCGGCAACTCCTACTCTAAGGTAGTTTCTTAACTCACATGGCGACATCCGTCACCGACTACGTACGCTTTGCAAATGAGTAAAAATGAGTTAGCATGCGGTATTCAGTCCAGTGTGATAGCGAGCTTGCTAATTAGATTTTAAGACAGTCTTACTAAGACAGTCTGAATATCGCATAGTGTAATAAGCACTTTAATGTCACATCACATTTGACATTAAGGTATCAAACTGACATTTGCCATAGATAATAAATTATTGGATAGAGGCGTGATTGAGTAATTATAAGGTTTTCCTCGTATTAATGTTTTATTTATTTTATTAATAATTTATAACATCACTTATTTATTATCAATTATTTATATGTATTTAATTTAAAAAAAACATTTTGAGACATTGTGAGAGAGATGGTTTTTATAGTTTAAAGTTTCTCAAGTTAATCACACACTATCTATTTCGGAATTACAAATTCTAGTAGACCCTTACAATAGACTAATTGATATTTTCTAATTTTCCTATAGAACTGCTACTGTACAAAGTATTAATCGGACATGTAATCACTTCTAAATACTTAATATATGAAAATACTTAGTATTTAAAATACTAGGATTTTTCGGAAATATTTGCTTTTCTATCTCGGAATTACAAATTCTAGTAGACCCTTACCATAGACTAATTGATATGTTCTCATTTTCCTATATAACTGCTACTGTACAAAGTATTAATCGGACATGTTATCACTTCTAAATACTTATTATATAAAAATACTAGGATTTTTCAGAAATATTTGACGCAGACTATGTAATGTTACATACTCGTCAAAGTTGTATCTATGTAGAGTTTTCATAAAATAGTCTACACAAGATACAGCTCAGTGTAGGTTCAAGACGAGATTTTGACTTGAGAAACGAATTAGAATATAGTCGCTATGTCTCAGTGTGATTCTAAAAGAATTCTCTTCTATAGTCTATGGGTTTTGCCTTAGATTTCTGTATTTGTCTCTACAAATAATGTACAAAATGAACACGTGTGATGCATTACATAATAAGAAAAAACCTCAAAGGATACTCAGCCATAATGATTATGTTCCGACGTGCATTTTCTAAGTAACCGGTCGTAACTTCAAGGTCGATTTTACAATGCATCAGTTTTCATATTTCATGATTTCTCTTCACCTTCCTTTTGCTTCAAGGATAGTGATATCTAGTTTTTTTCTGTTATGACACAGGAAAATATGGTATGTAATCGATACACATTCTTTTGTTGTTCATAATAATGAAGTCAATTGAAGTCTTCAAATCTGTCAGAAAAATTTTTCTTAACCTTCATAGGAAAAGTAATTAAAAATTAATATGTAAAGATAATAAAAAAAAATTAAATTACTACATTTAATGCTGGCTGCACGATCGCTGTATTGCGATACTTATTCGTGAGTGAGGAAAGCAGCAGATCTGAGGTCAACAGTAGGTACGAGGCGCCAACTGTAATCTAAATTTTTATGATATTCAATATTTTTTCATTTACGTATTAGTAAGTATAGTGTATGTATTCTTTGTCAAAATAAAATTAGAAAGAGACGAAAGTGTACTTTGTGATACTAGAAATTTCAGTTGTTAAAATTTATTAAATTCCACATTTGTCTAGTTAGTTGTCACCTCCGTAGCTACGTGGTTAACAGAAAAATTCCGCTAAAGAAGTTTAGACGTATAAATTTAAATAGTATCTGCAAATAATTTAATTAGATAGAAAACAAAGAAGCATACCTTTTATTATTCTACGGTGGATTGCATAAGATTACTAACAATGCAATAACAACGCTGTTGAGTCAACAAAAACACATTTTTTATAGATATGGAACATAAAAAAGGGTCTGATGAAGACATATTTACCATTAATGTTTATTCTATTATGTCGATTGGGTGATTATTTACTACTTTAAATATAACAATAGATAAAGATATTATCTATTGTTATATTTTGTATGTTTGTTAGGAGTAAGCAAAAATTTCAGTAATATAGTCTATATATAAAAAAACATTTTTATATGTATATGTCGGGACTATATTGTATAATTGTTTTCCTGTAAGAAATAACTTAACTCCCAAGAGTGGCGTAACATACATAATATTTCTTCGTGCGACTCTCACCCTGAGTCTAAGGTTCCATCTGCTGCAGCTGGACACCAATGGAATTTCTTTCTATGCGCACATTTACATACGCTGAAAATCGGCTTACCGACCCATAAAGTCAACAAATATGATAATTACTTATGCAAAAATGCAAAAATGCATACATATAAAAATACATATAATAAATAAATAAAAAATAAAAAAGGCATTAAATTCTTACAGCAGAAGAAGGAGTTGGATTAATTAAGTTTACTTACATGCTAGTGTTAGTTTTGTTAGTAATTAAATTTGTATCATAAATTTAGTTGTGTTAGTTTTTCTTACTCTTAGGGCCTGTTTCACAATGTATGGATAAAGTGCCAAATAGCTATGCAACACATAAATTATTCGAAAGATAAAAGTTCCAAGTAAGATACTTCGAATTTCATGACGTATAGCGCTATCTGACAGTCGTGAAACGCAAAAATACTATTTATCATACCAATAAGTAACAAATAGCTTATTTGGAACTTATCCGGACATTGTGAAACAGGCCCCTAAACTATTATTCTTCTGTATAAACTCCTGTAAAGGTGAAGGCCTCCTCCAGAGATAGCCAGTCCTCTCTCGATTGGGTTACTTGAATCCAGTTGGGACCAGCTGTTTTTTTATTTCGTCTTCCCAGCTAGCCACGGATCTACATGTCTTTCTTTTTCTCTGTGAAATATTTTATTATAATACATATATTTAATATAAATGAGGATCAACAAAACCGATCTAATAAAGAATACTGGATTTCATCTATCAAAATGTTTTTCCAGATATCGAACGCAAGACTCAGTTATGAAAAACGAGATATAATAACATTCGCACTTAAATTAATGACGATAATTGCGCCAATTATTTTACAATTGAATTTAAGAACTCAATCAATTGTATTTATTGTTTTAATTGTTTATTAATTACAAAATCTATATACGCGTTTATTTCAAGACATTTTTGATGTTTGCGCTTTTTTTACAAACTGTCAAACTCACCTGATGTTGAATTATGCCAAAGGCAAGTGCGTCGTCGGATTTTGGATTTTTGGGAATTGCAAATCAATTTTCAAGTTTTAACGTTTTAGAAAATTAATAGAAAAATTTAATTTTGCTAATGGTTACGCAATTTTTTTTAATAAAAGTAATATTATAATTAACTCTTGTATAATACAAAATAAATAAATTAAAAAGTTTTGGACGTTTGCGAATGACAAAATTCAATTTTTTTAATTAATTTTCGTAAAAAAATAGTTACCTATTAGTACGATGTTGTTGACCCTGATATTAAGGGTTCGAGTCTCGTCTTACAAATTACACGATTTTTATTTAATTTTAATAAAAATTTAGAACTCGTGTCAGACATACAGGGCTGATCAAATGCTAATAACATTATTATTTACACGTTTGAATCGGTTTACCCTGTAGGTTGACATATGTTGAAAACGTACTTGGCAAGTGACACATAAGTAATAATTATCGAACCCGGAACCCCGTATCACGCATCTGCTGTGCCCGGGGCGAAAAAAATTCTAATAACACACCACAAAACCGTCATTATAGCTTTTAATTGTTGCTTTAAGTATTTTAAGTTTTTTCGAAGAAAACCAACGCGGCACGTGGTTGTACAGTTGCGGTCACAAGTGGATATACAAAATCCTAATTTAATTTAATTTTCATAGAAAAAAACATAATTTCAACACAGTATTAATATATCTGTTTAGATTTAGTATAAGGGTATTTGCAGAAAGTTAAGATGCCCTGGTCTCGGAACAGCAGACCTTTATGAAGCAGAATTTTGAGGGTTGAAACGTCACGAAGATGTGCAGCGTTTTTGTCGAAGAAAAGGGAGAAAGCGATTAAGATTGATTGAGAGAGAGTAGGAAAGGGAGATTGAGAAAGAATACATGCTATTAATAGATGTATCCGTTTAGTAGTTACGAAAACTTTAGATAACAATTCTGTCGCATTACGTCTTGTGCAGTAAACAGATTTCTTACCATAACCACATGACCATAGTTATAAAATATAACCATACTTGTTAATCTTCTGAACTTTTTTATATTTTTACGCGAAACGCGGTAATTTCCATTAAATAAAAATTCTAACATTACAGTAAGCTTTAACACTTTTCGATCCGACTGTCCGTAGAAAAAGCTTAGCCCAGTTTAGAATACAGCCCGAGGTCACTGCTTACTACGAAATTTTATCTTTTATCTTCAAACCCGTATGAAAAGATTTAGTTATGGCTTTGATAGTCTGAGCGATAGCAAGGCCTCTCAACCTTGACTTCGAGCGTTCAATTCACTGCTGTGACCAATGGTTCTATCACGGACATTTGAGAAAACCATGCCTTAGACCTCAGACGGCGGCGTGTCAGGTACCAGGGGCTCGCCTACTTGCCTACAAATGATCATCAACACAGAAATCTGAGGCCAAGACCTAATTCCTGTAATGCCATTGTTTATAGTTATAGAACCTTCCATTCATCAATTGTTCCATGCGTTTCCGAATGACAAGGAAATTTTAAAATCATAGGGCATTGTCCCAAAATTTCTAGATTAAATGCTAGGACCATATCACTACACTAGTTTTTCATATAACAGGAGGCAAATGGGCAGTAGGCTCAAGTGCATTGAATTCTTATGTATATTATCATTTGCACGTATACTGGGTGTAAACAGTATGAATTACAATAAATAGATATAGAAATACATTGAGTGATGTATATATTCTGGTACATGATCATCTATATTGTTAGTTATGAGATTTAGGAATATAAGTTTAATTTTTTAATGTTTTTATCTAGAATAGTTGGTGTGGTAGTTATTTTGGAATTCTATCGTATTAGTAGTTACTATTAAGATAGAAATATGTAGTGAAATAAATAAATAAATCTATTGGGGTTTTTACCCTAGTAATACCTAATTAATTTACAAAGAAGTTTCACTTCTGACATATTATGTACTTTGTACGCACGCAATTTTTTTTTAAATTTAATATAGTGACCTCGCCCAAGTACACAGCGATGCGCCTTAAAGTGTTTTTGTAAAGGGCTAAACGTTTTTGGGAAAGGTTTTTTATTAAAGTTCGTTTTATCTCGACTTTCGGTAGGCGGACTCGTGGGCGGGACGGTTTCGACGCTGGCTAGTGATGTGCGCTTTCTCGATTCTGTTAGATTTAAAATATTCTCTCCACTGTAGGATTGGAGGAAGCTACGCTCGCCAGCCTGAGCTGAGCTGCAAAGGCCCTTAAGTCCAACAGTGAGATTCCAAACAAAAAAACACTATCAGTATCGTGATGAGTACTTTCCATCCTCGTTTTGAATCAAGACCTCTATGGTTATATGATGGTGGTTGCGGACGAAATTTATTAAAAATCAAAATTAATATAAATTGTAATGGAAATATCTAATACCAATATTTTAAGTGCATCGAGAATTTGTTTAAATCAGGAAACATTAAAAAAAAAAACAGTGTCGTAGTCTCTTTCAATCAAATCGCGTTGATGCTGTGATGAAAAAGACAAATAAACAATGCATATTATTTTACGTATGTTAAACAGAGACATACAAATCACACAAATACACAGTATTTACAATATCCTTAACTCACATAAAAATTATAATATTAAATAGCAAATTAAAACAAATTTAAAAAGTTTGGTCGCTGTGGCAGTGTACCTTTGAATGCTGTCAACATTTCCTCGCTGTATTGCGAAACTTATTCGTTGAGCGAGGAAAACACCAGCCCTGGGGTCACCGGTACTATCTAAAAGGCGCCAACTTAAATCTTTAATTAGCACCCACCACCAAGCCCAAGAGTCTCTAGGGAACAAAACCAAAGTTAGAGGAAAAACATATATTTGAGCCTGCGGCCTTTAAAGATCGAAGCACTCAAATTATTTTAAAGGAATATAAATTTAATCAGTTATTGCACCGGCTAACATGTGCGGCGGTTACCACTTAACCAGAAATGTTTATAACCTATAAAACCTAGCAAAATTATCTTCATAATAAAAAGTAGATTTCGCAATACCCTCCCCAACAAATAAACACCGGAAGCGGAAAAAAGATTATAAAAGAATAACGTATCGATAATAAAACAAAAAGTAATTCATGGATTAACTGAACTTTTAATATAATTACCTTATACGTTACATTAACATAATACATAATTCATTATATAATTGTATGTAATTAGATTTATACAGCATTTTTATGTGACACGTTGACAGATACATGAAAAACTTGTGTTAAACAGACACATTTTGTGTCGTCGCTTAATGTCATTACGATTTCAGTTTTTGTTCCATTCATTGCGTTGCAAAGGAATACTTGGAAAATGGGTCGTATAATCTGTTTTATTATTGTTATTGACAGCCAAGTTCAAAACACTAAACTCTTAAACACATTTATATTCTGTATCTAAATATTTCTTTATTATCTCACAGCTAAAATACATATAATAAAACAAAACACTTTGACAATATACAAAGCCAAAACAGATTACATAGATGAAGATTATATATGAATAGGAAAACATAAATACGTACAATAGACAAAAAGAGAACAAATTAAAAACATCTTCCAAAATATTATTTATTGAGTTTTAATCTAAGCTTATTCCAAATTTATTTTACAATTTTAGTGATAGCACGATGTTGGGAAGTTTTCTTGGGAAGCCTGTGTTTCTACCAGGAATGTTCAGCTAAGCTGTGTTTTGTAAGAATTATCAGGTCATCTTCGAAGTCTGAAAATATATTGCACACCTCAGAACTCCCGAAACCATAGAGTGATTGATTTATTTACAAAAATAAGATGCCATTACAGATTACTCCAACGATAAACTTCTAAAAATGTCCATCCCATACAAAACTATATCTACATACACAGAAAAGAAACAACAGATATAAATGAAAATATTATCAAAAAATCTATTAATATCTCTATGAGTACATCATTATAACATGTCGAGTTCGATAAATTTGGTACAAATTACGATTGCATTGAATCAATTAAATCTAAAAAAATGCTTTGTCCGTTTAACCATGACAATTAACTCTCGGATTATAATTATCGGAACTCTTGCGCAGGCCTAAAATTATATAAAGTACGGTAGTGAATGTACGTATTCATCCGACTGCTCTGTTCCTACTTAAACCACCTTCAATAGAAATGTAATTAATTTACTATTTGCTTTATTTATTTGCTACTGTTATTTTTTTATACTGTTACTTTTTAATAATCTTATAATAAAATATATGGGTTCATAGATAAACATCTATGAACCCATATATTTTATCTTCTAGCAATATGATACAACTGTCACTCACTGACAATTTACAAATTGAAGAAAAGGAAGCAAAAATTAATTTCATTTAAAAATAATTCTAAAGCAAATATTGAAAGCGGATACGTAATGTATAGCTAAAAATTCTTTATTTGAATTTGAAAAAGTTCTATTCATCGACAAGTGGCATCACTAGCGGGGTGTGGCGGTACCTCAGGCCTCGCATTGTTTTGTCTGTCGGTCTGATGTGCGCATGGGAAACATAGGGGCTTAGATTGATTTACACCAGTCTTGTTTGAATTTAGAAATCGTATAGACAAACACGCATAGGTATTTAGAGTCGAGATAGCGGCCTTTGAAACAAACTTTTCGAGTCAATGCTTTTAGTTTAGTTTCTGTCTTATTTAATCGTTTGGCATAAAAAAATTGTAAGAGAATGGCACTGTTAAATAACGGTCTCGCCTGTTATTTAATGACTCTGAGTAGTATCAACGACTAAAGATAAAAGATGTAAGGGATCGTTTAAACATGAAGTTATAAAATACTTCTCTGTGAAATTTTGCAATTTTTACAGCATCTAAAGCTAACTTACGTACTTAAAGCAGCACACTAAAAGCTAGATCTATATTAAATTATTTATTTTAAAATATAATCTGTAGTAAATCCTTGTTAAAGTCACAGATATCATTCTAATTAAAATATACAATATACAGTCTGACGGATGTTATGACCGAATTGACCAAAACCGCGGCAAACAGCCAGATAATGGCCATCTTTAATGTAGGAAATCTGATTTCCTACCACTTTAGAGGCTTCAATGTGCACTGCAAAATACACCTTAATACGTTATAATAAAGTCTGCAGTGAAAGAGAAAAGTAATGTAGTATCTCTACACCCTTTACTTCATTCACCCCTTGCCAATAAATGTCAAGAATGAGGTTCATATTACGTCGTAATAAATAAAGACTATTGTACGAAAACTATTATTTGTGCTAAACAAACAGTTTCGTACACGCTATGGTTTATGGTAATGTATATTTTTGTGTGGTTAAAGCGCTGTTAATGTGGTAAGATAACCGCCAAAATTAGCACAGACTATGATTTCTGTCAAAATTCATTTTGACACTAAGACCGAAAACAGATAAGGAATAGAAAGGCTATTATAACAGGTCTACTCTCTGTAATTTTTTTTATACGTAGAAGGCTTCAAAGAGGTAACGTTTTTACCTTTTGGAAACATTTAGATAGTATTTATTTTTACATTAGTAGAAGTACATATTCTTTATTATTTTATCACTATATTAATATTAATTATAATGTATCACTTAAACCATTGACAAAATAATTTCTAAAAGTATCATCGATTTTTTAAGATATTTGAATGTTTTTAGTAAATTGTAAATCGTGTTGGCATAACCAATGTCTGCCCATAATAATTGTAAGGCCGAATTGTCATTTGACAGATGAAGTCTAAAGTCTAAAGTCTTTTTTCATGGCTTTTATTTGTGACAAACGGGCACAAGGTACTTCGCCAGTCGTGTTCTACAGTCTATTCTCCATCTAAAAGTTTACAAGTGACAATTTGCACCCCATTTGACAGAATGACGCTCTTCAAAATTTAAATATCAAACTCGAGTGTCCTTGAGCCAAGTGGCACGGCGCGGTCGATCTGATACCAATAATTACAACTTACCACTGACTATTATCAAGTAGCGGTCTTATATTTTACGATGCACTCGTATTTATATTGTGAATTTATTGCATCGTTCAACACGCACTGATTTATGGTGCATGCATTTTAGAATAATATAAGTGTGTTTAGTTCGCTGGAAGGAAAACATCGTGGGCAAACCGACTTGCCTTACACCCAAAAAGTCGGTGTATGTGTATGTATAGGCACAGGCGGTGATCACATACTTGCCTTGCATTAGATAGAGAGAGCATATTTTGATAGATAGACAAATGATCGAATGATAGAAAGAAATCTGACGCGACACGTAGTTATTTCATTATTATTTAAATAAACTTATGGGTCGTTATATTTCGCAGAAAAATGTGGCCTCTCCGATGATCCCGGTTTACGGGTAAATGGAAAGGGCAAGAAGATGAGGAAACCGCGCACCATCTACTCCAGTCTTCAGCTTCAGCAGCTAAATAGGCGGTTTCAAAGAACGCAGTACCTAGCGCTACCAGAGAGAGCAGAGCTCGCGGCTAGCTTAGGATTAACGCAGACACAGGTAAGTGGCTTAACAATAAAGAAATAGACAATATCAAAGACCTAAGAGGAATATTGTTATATGATATTTTTTGAGAATAAAAAAGTTGTACGTAATATGTTCTTTGTAAACACAAAGAACATATTACGTCAGAAATGAAACTTCTTTGTAAATTAATTATTACTATGTAATTTATATATAAATTATTACTATATGATCAGTCCATATTTACACTGTTTACACACTGTATACGTGCTACAGATAATATATAAAAATAAAAAACTCAAACTGCGTCTACTGCGCTAAAGTTCTAACTTGTAACTACTAAACAAATACCTTAACCAATAGCGTGTATTTTTCTCGATCTCCATTACTCTCTCTCTATATCTTTCTCACTATAGCTCTCTCCCACCTTTTCATCACACTGTGCGCGAGATTAAATTAGCTCTATGTCACTCTCTCTCTCGATCTTTCTCTCTTGCTTGCTCCACGGCTATTTGCTTCATGCTACGTGCGCTCTTTATTTACTCTCTCTCTCAATCGATCTCAATCGCTTTCTCCCTTCTCTTCGATAAAAACGCTGCACACCGCCGTGACGCTTATATTATTACTATTGCGATTCATGCGTAAAAAAAATACCGTGCCTAAAGAAGTTTCCCTTGAATTTTTCATAAAAAATGTCAGCACATGTAACTACTAATTATATTCTAAAATATATTTTGGCAGAATATAAATTCAATAGTAAATTGTCCCATTTTATCGACTTTTCTACAATTCGAAAGCCTCACACGTGACTAGCATTTTAAATGATAAAAAAAATCAGACAACACGGCTACATAGTAATTATGTCACAAACCTAACAATTAAACGTATGTACCATTCACTGGTGTTTTTTCCACTTAATTATGCAAAATGGACTGTGTTTCTTTGGAATAAGATTTGAAATTATCTAACTGATGTTTGAATGTACAAATTCTTATTTGATGTAAAGTCAGCCTTATTCAGATGGGTTAAAGTCATAAATCGTTTCACTGGTCGCCTGACATGCAGTAGTACAGATTAGAGAGGTATAATTACAAGTTTTTTGTTATCTGTGACAGTGCGGTTTCATATGTGCTTAGTTTTATTTTTTAGCCTCCAATAGACAATTTTTAAGGCGGGAAAATAATAATGTAGCGATTGTAATTTTTATTTAATTTTTTGATGTTACAATTTAAATTGCCTTTACGCATATAAAAAGCTAAAAAATAACTTTGCCAGATATTTTAATTGATTTCCGGACCCACGACTGCTGTCCAATACAATTGTATTTAAAATCTGATAAAGGGTTATGTGTTAAACTTATCAAATGCTCGCGTATTATAAATTAAAAAGGTTTTATTTAAATGTAGAAGTACGATCATTTTGAATATTTTGAAAATAGAACATAAAAACCATAATACCGAAAAACCAAGGACACATTCCATTTTTATTATGACAGTCATAGAGTATAGAGTATTTTTCGCGGCGAAGCACGGCAATTCGATTGGATTTCTTCATGACGGATTGATTCGTTATGTGTCACCGTGTAGAATGAATAATCGTCTCCTACGGCTTGCGTGTGAGATTGAGTGTTTCAATATTTTTAAGAATAACTAATTAATAGATTTATTTATTTTAATTTGAAAATGGAATATATTTTTCGTGTATGATCTGTTGTATATAAAACAGAGATTTGTTTGAAAAATGCTTAACAATGTTATTTGTTACTTATTTGCTATTTATATACTGTTTTGCTATATTTTTATGCAAGAAGTATGAATGTGACTTCTACAAGTATTTATTCTTATTTCTTTTATAAAAGTAATATGAAGTTTTATATTTCCCACGCATGTTTTCTTTGATCATCCGGCATCGATAGGGATGTGTTAAAAAGGGATGCTTATCGATAAACGTGATTTGTTAATTTTATTGTCACTAAACTGTTTTATCCTAATTTAAGATTAAAAACGGGTAATTTAAGTTAAAAAAAACTAATCATAATTATTCATTTATTTTCCATTGCACTTATAAAAGCAATAAAAGAACTAATTAATTACTGTATAAGGAAAATTTAAAACAAACTTTGCGTCACATCATTATTTATTTCCTATTTCAATTAGATTCTTCATTAGAAATGTATCCGTCCCTTTCTGACACTCATCAATCCGATTTAAATAGATAATCAAGTTTACGCCACCGATAAAAGATAACTTTTTATAAGAGACAATAAATCTTGGTTAGTCTGTGATATTTATGATCCATTGTTACACATTATACAAACATAATATTTTCTTTTAATCTGTGCTAATGAAGCAATCTTGGAAGCGTTCAAGATCGGATTAGAAAAATAACTTTCACACGCGTTTACCACTTAAAATATTTTATTGAGACATTAAAATGTCTAATTATTAAGTAATTTACGTAATAATGCAATTTCATTGATATCAATGTTGAATTAATTTCGTTTAAAAACCATGGAGCTGCAATTTTTTAGAAATTCAGCCCGTAGTTTTACGTCAGTTAGAAAGCTTTAACGGTCCAATTTTGGGCTAAAACACGCTCTTGGTTTTGTAAAGGGACTGGTACATTATCTTGTACATAGAGATAGCGCAAGTCATCAACAGTTAGGAAAGATGACTTTCGAATTTCGAAATGAAGAGCCTGATTGGCCGTCAATACTTACCGTTCGGCCAATGGCAGCTCGTCAAATCCCATGACATGGCACTTCAAAGACAATTGAAAAAATTGAGATAAAAAATATCGGCTTCTGTTAAAGTGGTAGCTTTTGTCGGGTTCTGTGACTCACTGACAGTCGTGATGCCTTTGTATTATCTATGTAGAAGCTATATATACAAAGCTCCTTCAATTCAGTATTCTGTGATCCAAATGGAACTTCTAAAGTTATTATATTAATAACGTAGGGCATCGTTGGCCTAGTGGCTTAAGCGTGCGTATCTCCTGAGGTCGCAGGTTCACCAATGAATTTTCTATATGCGTATTTAACATTTTCTAGACAAAGAAAAACATTAAGAACCTTGCCTTAGAGCCAAAAGTAGGTAAGTTTGACATCATGAAACTGATACAGAAATCTTAGGCCTAGACGTAGTGTTGTAGTTGTAGTGTTGTCATTAAAAGATACTAAGTAAATATTACTATTAGTAAATAAATATATATTATATTTCCTAAACTAAAATTTAATTAATAAATATACCTATTTATGCAAAACAACTAGGTATATATATTTTCAATATAGAAATCATTTAATAGCATATATATATGTATATACATGGTCAATTTAATACATACTTGTACGTCGTCAACTCGTCTATTACAAGTAAATCACCGAAGGGTCCTAGAAATGAGCAGCCAGCGATTCGTCACATCGCCTCATTCCGACAAATTAAAGAACGGTAGCGTCCATCCATCATCATCTCTCTGACATCCACCGGTCACAAATGAGCTTTTTTTTCTTGACACTTGACTTCAGCGGGCCGCTTTGTTGTCCTCTTTTTTGTCTATGGCTTTATTTTTTAATCAACGAGTTCGATTTTTAAAAATGAATGACAGAATCGAATTTCGTAAATGTTTTCTAGTATTTATTCAACCGCACAAATAACTGTGCTTTTTTCACGTTCCTCACATCAGCACCCTGGACGTTCAACGTCGTCTATTTAAGCCTAGACTTGTTTAAGCGGAATATGAAGGAGGAATAAAGAATATCCATAGCACTAAATCACCTGCATGATGAACACACCCCACATCAACACCCTCACTTTCATAATATCACAAATTAAGTACTACGTATTTAATAATTTGAACCTTTTTGTATACGAGTACATTAAGCATTCCATCTTTGGCTTTATGTTTATTATGTTTTGTGTTGTATATCCTTTTTGTTAGCTGTAGCATTGCGAAATAAACAGAACCTTAAATTTCTTGATTACAAAAATTGTTGTAAGTCGCTAATAAAATCTAGCAACACAGACTTTTCACTTACTATTTGTAATGTTGCAACTGTATTTTTTGTCTATGCTCCAGTTCCAGGGCCCATAAACAAAAGGCGGCAAATTGGAAAATTGTTTTCAATTGTAAACAATTAACAACAATTCGATGTAATTGTTATAAATACGTTGCTGTTGACAGACAATTGGGATTCCAAAAAGCGTAAAAACTGTAACGGTTTTAACAAAGATACATTGTCATTAGAGTTTTATGTTAATAGTTTAGACAGCGGAAGGAATATCATAGACATACGTATTTGTTGACAACTGACATATGACACAACGGACTGATGCGAAAGATATAGTATTATTTTGCTCAGGGATGTTATTTTATTTTTTATTATTATTATATGTGTTTAATAATTTGTTAGTCTTAGTCTTTCTTATTTGAGGGTTAAAGAATGGAAGTAATGACAAGGATACCAAATGGAATGCTGAATGCTTAAAGACAAGTTTAAAGTAACCGACGAGCATACATGGTGTCATCATCTGGACGAAGCGAGAGAGAGATAATATGTCAGGACAATGTAGGTTCCCCTAGGAGCTATAGGCGTCGTAATACAAATAAATAAAAAGTTAAATAGTATTTATTCATAATATCTTAACTGATTTTCTTAGTCATGTTTTATAAGAATGTTTTATTGACGAGTGGAATTTTCCATACCAAAATGTATGAGAACGAGAAATAAAGAAAAAACCTCAAGCGTTGACAGCCAATTGTCAGATAATGACATAAAGGAATAGACCTTTGATCGAGTACTTCGTTTATTCAAATCCGTGTCATAGACAATTGAAAAAATATGCAGAAAAGTTTTTATTGCGTAATTACTTCTTGGGAAAACGTTACTCACGCCATCTCGTTAAAAAAAAAGCTAAATATGTAGGTTTAATACATGCAAATATATGCATTTATGTTAGCTATGTGATGTTTCTTTGAATTCAATATTATGTTGGAGTTTTATTGGTAACGTACAAGTGCTTAGCTGGTGATTTTTTTATATCTTCACACTTAATAACTGAAGTATTCATACCAAGTATACTTGTATAAAGTGACCCTTCTTTGACTCAAAACGGGACTCAAATTTAGGTCAAATAACAGGAAATCAATGAAAAAAACCCCTTGTTTTTAAAGTTATTTATTTGGAGAAGTTAATTTGCTTAAGTTACGAATCACAAAATATAGGTAGGTACCCAAACTGTTTTGTTATATTTATATTTATCAGAAAAACAAATTAGTTTTAATATAGCTGATAGATATAACAATTAAACTTTTGGCACGTTTTTTTTAATATCCTGATGCTTAAACTTTCGCGCGGTTACGAACGGGACAATTTTGCGTCGCCCAGTTCATTTCGGCGACACAGGGACCCGTAATTGGAAAAACCCACCATTCAAGATGGGTCGTCTGGTCACATTAACTATACACCACCCAGTTAGCCTGAGATCGTAGGTTCGATCACCGTCTGTGCACCAATAGACTGTCTATGTATGCATTTAACATTCGCTCGAACGGTGAAGAAAAACATCGTGAGGAAACCGGCTTGCCTTGGATAAAGTCGACGACGTGTGTCAGTCACTGCAGGCCCTATGGTTATGCTATTGATTGATTTATTTATATTCGTATTAGGTATACTTGGTTCATACTAAGTATTTAGTATACTGACCTAGTATTGATGATTTTGGTATTATTAGTGTTGGTGTTTTGAGTATTATAATGTTAATTACCTTATAAGTATATTGTTTGTAATATACAAGTATTTGTAAGTATGTTTCTATTTGGTTTTAAATTTAAATGATTTTTCCATACAAAACGTATGATACTATTCGATTGTACGTAATTCTCGACTCCTATCGACGTTAAGCCTTACTATTCCTTCATACGTTCCTTCTATACTATGAGCAAATATGTAATTATATTATAAACTCTTCAACTCTACGTATTGTATCAAGTTCGACTTAAGTTAGTACTTTATAGCTTAGTAATGACAAGTGAAGTCGGGCGTGAAATATATACATTTTAATAAGGGTTCGACCCTTTTCCGATAAATGCGGGTGTAGACTTGGTAACTTTATATTATCTATAGATTTTATATAAAGCTTGTAAGAGGGAAAAGTAAACTGAGGTAGTGGGTTCGAACTCCACCTGTACACTTTATATTTATGCAACTGATAGATGTCAGGCTTAATTAACAATTAGACCATTTGTAATATACATATATATATATATGTATATTAGACATCTCAAACATAAATAATTTAAACATTAAAAAAATATAAATTCCATAGTGAAAAATCAAGGTCTTTAGTCACAATCTCAGCTTAAGCTCTGTCAAATGGTTTGACAGCTTTCAGTTTCAGTTGTTTATCAGCAAAGCAGATTTCAGTTTAAATGACATTGTAGAATATAGGACTAAGTAATGGAACCACTTAAACCGACTGTTTGGTGAAAAGTCGAAGACCAATCATAGATTATAAACTAAGCTACAAGGGCATAGAGAATGTCATTTCTCTTCAACTTGTGAATAGCAATTATCTCTGTCTAATTGTTTCTATAAGACAGAGAGAGCGGTAAAATAATTATCAAAGCCTGTTAAAGATTTTAAACGTGTCTAATCCAACCCTAGAACAATATTAACCCGTTAATAAAGAGGAAGGTGTAAGCCAAGGACGCACCATTGTATGGTAATTTAAATAACTGGTAACCATAATGTATAATATTTATGGGACAAAATAAAAATTAATTTTTTGCTGTCAATTACTTCTTAACTATGAAGCTTAGTCATAATTTATTGTTTAGTTAAAAGCCTAATTCGGTTTATAGTTAAGACTTACAATGAAGGTATTTTTAATAAAAACATATTAGATTTTCGTATCCGCAAATATCTGTTAATCACCCAAAATCATAGTCACCCATCTCGTTTCGCTGTATGATTTAGTAGGTAGAAACAGTACAAAAACCGACCTATACTAAGCCAAGGGAAAACGAAGAAAAAACAAAAGATGGTCAATATGAAAACAGATAGGTATTTAGAAATACAAAAGCAGTGTTGGCCTATTCCATGGTTCCATCTCATGGCATTTTTGACGGTGAAGGTATCGTGAGGAACCGACTTGCCTTAGTCCCAAGTCGACGACGTGTGTCAGGCACAAGATGCTGCAAATTATTACGTAAGCATATTTACTGCAATTCCCCCCCCCACTCTTGTCAGCCAAAGTAAAAAAAGCTCTCAAACATAATAGTAAATAAACATATTTCTTTGTACAAATCCCCGATAATGCATTTCGGTTTTAAGCATAGACAATGTGTGGGTAATATGTGTAAAAAAGTGTATACTGTTTACGTAATCACCAAATAATAAAATCCCAACCCATTTAGTGCTTACGATTACGTAACGATTACGTACGTACGTCTCCGTGTTTAGTTATAGTACGAATAGTACTTTGGTAGAGACTCTTGGGTCGTAAGGTTTAAGTGCACTGGCGCTGATTAAATAATTAAGTTGGGGCCTGGTTGATAGTACCGGTGAGAGCTGATGCTCTCCTCACTTAATGAAAAAGTATCGCAATACTGTGAGGAAACTGCCACAGGGAACGAATTTATTAAATTTGTTTTAATTTTCAATTTATAAGAATATTGAAAATATTAAATATTTGTGTGTTCCCAAATATGTATTCTCAGCATTTTGGCAGGTATTTCACATGAACCAAAGTTGTCAAGGTCATATCTCAGGAACTATATTTGACTTTGACAATTGACATGACAGCTGCCATCAAATGATGAACGAATACTTTCGTTCCGAGACAAAGAATTTTAAACCTAAATAATAACATGTAAACCTTCATAGTTTTGAACGGCAGGTAACAATAACTGTAATATTTAACCCGTCTTACAAACAGTATTTTATCATACATGTATGACAGGAAATGTAGCAAGATATAACATACAAAAACGGTGACGCTCCGCTGCGCGCGCGTCAAAATAAAAACATGCTATCATTTCGTGGCATCAAAGAAAATCAATTATGAGAGGTGAAACTGGCTTTAAGTCAAGTCATAGACAATCTAGCCATAGATTAAACGTTATAGAAACAGAACATAGATAGTTTTCCGCATAATCAAAGACTAGATAGAACAAGACACAGTATCAATACTTCTATTGTATATTTTCTCTAAACAGTGTTGGTCTACTGTCTCTCATTCCGATTGACGTAGGTTCGATTCCCGACAGTCCAACAATTGCAAAATTTATACCTCTTCAGCAATATTAATGTTTTAATTGTAATTAATTCTTCAGAGGCTACCGCATAAGACGTTTTTAACGGTTTAATTTTAATACATTTTAAAATAAAAATATTTTATAACCGGTTATTATAAAGTGTTGTTATGAATCATAATATGCGGTTTTATAATTTATAAGTTTATCACGCTGACGGTATCTTGTAAGTCAACTTGGATCTAGATGCATTTCATTATAAATATGTACAGTTTGCAAAAAAATACAATATTAATTTACAAAATTTTTTTTACACAAATCTTCAGAATATATACATACTGATTTCTTTTTATAGATTGTCCTCTGCACAATGACATAATTACAAAATTGAAGATGTAAAAATAAAAAATATTTTATTTGTGTACTTATTTTTATTGAGTTTTATGTAGTCCTACCCATCTTACATACAGCACTAAATAGGTAGTTTATGTAATATTTCACCAAACAGTGAAACAATAAACACTAAAATAGCAGAGTATCTCTTTCTAAAGCACGATGCGACTTATAAATGGCCGGGTACTGAACTTAGTTTGTCTGGATTAAGGGACAACTACCACTATTTAGCACAAATTCAAATGATTCTGCCCTGTTCAATGTTCTCACTGGGCTCCTGGTGTCTAGAAGTTGAAAAGACGTGATGATGGAGTCTGCTCGTGGGCTCCAGCAATCTTTTTAATTACCTATTATGGTAACGTCATCCTCATTTAGGTCCTGATGGGGTCGCCATTGAGACCACCACCAGCCAGTTGTACCATTGACTATCCCCTGAGCACTTAGTTTTTAAATCGGATTATATAATTTTAAAAAAATCTGATTTGCGTGTTTTTCAAAATGCCCTGAGAAAAATCACCTACGTATCTTTGAATTCAAAATGGTATAATAGTTTTTATACATAACATAAATGATTATTTATTACATTAATTATTTATTTATTATAATTATATTACGAATCCTGTACTGTCCAGTCCTGTTATAAAGTAAACATCGTTTATACATCTCTCCTCATTTGCTGACCCTACACGCATTTGTGTGCGTAACTTTGTATGTGTGCATCCTGCAATTAATTCAACTATTTATAATATTCAAGTTGTATTAATATTATATATAGGTCACTGTGGCGTCATTTCCTCTAAGTTCTCATGCTGAGATCCTAAGTACTAACAAATATATTAATTGAGATGAAACGAATCGTATTTGTTATTAGTCGTAAGTAGGACTTACCTATAGAAACTTATAGAAAAAAATTGCAACAACGGAGAACCGCCTGAAACCTCACCGATTTAATATTGTTGAATTAAAATCAATCTTAACAACAAGGACTAAAGTCGCAATTAAATTCAGCAAAATACTGATTAAAGGGAAAGAATTGCCTACATAGGCTCCAAAACTGGGCCGATTTGAAAAATTCTTGCATAATCCTACATTATCCCTTATAAACATAGACTAAAGAATAGCTTCAAAAAAGTTATGAATGCGTATGATTTCTTCGATAATGTAACTCAATGTGAAAAATACCAATAAAAAAATCTAAATTGGTTACTCTTGAAACAATTGATAATGGAGCATTTTGGTTGACTGGACTACAGTTTTATAGAAGACATCCTACAAAATCCTGAGGAATTAAGGATATGCAGTCCATTATTTTAGGCTGTGAATTCAGACTCTTGTGTCAAATACATTTTTGACGTACAGTAGTCAGACTTAGCGTAAGTCTACCCTCTTTTAATTAAAACAAAGATTATTTTGCTTGTACCCTCATATTCAAAAGTCTATGTTCCATGGACGTCCTTCGAAGTATGAGAGTCAACCAATCTCAATAGACTATATTTTTATTATTAAATGTGCTTGCAAAAATTTAAGTAACTTCGCCTCACAACTGACCTTTTGATGGAAGCAGCGGTATTTCATACGAGTTGTATAACATACTGGTATCAACTCAATCGATAAGGCACACTGCTCACTAAACATCAAAAATAGTTTAAAAAAGCTGTCCGTAATAACAGCGTGACGCGCAAATTTCGACGAGACTATAAAATCCTCTCACTTGACCTAGCAACTAGATAGTTGCAAGTAGACCCATGATGAAAGAAGGTATATGTTAGCACCTGGATGGTTGCAAGTAGTTGGATGTATCAGGATGGAAGCAAGTGGCACTATGATGGTGTAGATGGTGCTGATTGTGCAAATAGATGGTAGCACCATCATGGTAGCGTCTGCAACAGCAGCATCCGTAGTATGAGGGCTTGAACCAATCCTGGACTAAAGTAATTCGTTTCGAAACACTTTATAACATTAAAATATGACATAACAGGAGAAAAAATTATTAAACAAAACATATAAGGCCGACCTACTAGTAAAAGTTTCCAGACAACCCATATTAGGTTTCTAGGATTTTGATATATTTTTTATAGCAGTGTTGGCTTAGTGGCTTTAGTGTCCGACTCTCATCCTTGAGGTCGTACGTTTTATCCCCGACCAATGGGCCTTCTATGAGCACATTCAATATCCGCTGCAACAATGAAGGAAAATATCCTGTGGAAACCAGCTTTCCTTAGACCAAAAAGTCGATGCCGTGTGTTAGGCACAGGAGATTGATCACCCACTTGCCTATTAGACAAATGATCATGAAGCAGATGCAAATATCTGAGGCCGAGAACTAAAAACATTATAGCGCCACTGACTTTTTTATAATTGCTTTTTGTTGTCTATACTTCATGTTAGCTGTACGATTACGAAATGAATATACTAATCGTTTATATTTATAGATATTCGTACACATAATTAATTTCGATCGCAGTGTGAGTCAATCCTTACGTGCTCACAAAGCGAGGCCAATTTTTTACCGGCCGGTGAAATTTTACTTATCACTATATTACGAATTTTTCCTTTTTTATTCAATACTGTATTTTAATACAGTGTTATCAATGTCAATCTTGGTTTAAAAATTCATGATACTAACGCGTGTAACGTTTTTACAGGTTTTAAACGCATTATTATTCGCAAAAAAAACATTGATTAAAATTCTCTTTTTTACCTTTGGTAATGTTCATGTCAGGTTCGATTTCCTGTGAATATAGGAAAGACAGAGTGTCCTACTTGTATGCAAAAGAATAATAAATAATATTAAAAGTCTGTTTAATTTCCAATCACGACAATTTCTCTTGTTATCCTAACCTTTCTCCAGTATAAAAGTTCCTACATGGATAAAAGTCACCCCAAGTCTTTACCAAATATCCTTGGCTTTCTCCATTTGCTTCGGAGGTTTAAATCCGATAAAAACTGCAATGAAATCGTCTGTCAGAAATAAGAGGCCAATGACAAAACATTCCGATTAAAAGAGCTTTTTTCTTATAAATTTGCCAATGTGTTATACAAATTGAATACGATACAGAATTGTTGGAAAACGCTCAAGTAAACGTGGATTACCTTGAAGATATTTGTCCCTCTCTAACACAGACCTACGTCGTATCCCCGTCTCTTTCGTCAGTTACGCAAAAGGCAACGCGTTGGATTGATTAAAAAATACACTTTTGTCGTATAATTAAAAATTCCTATGGTGATTACTTATGGAGAAATTTTTGATACATTCTTATATGAGTTTAAAATAATATAAGGTTTTATGCTTCCGAGGTCTATGAGTTGAAATATTGTGACCATAGTGTATAGGGAATCGTATCTACGTTATTTTACTGGTATAGTGTACAATACTAGGTCTACATAATATTGTCCAGGCATTGCATTCACAACATATAAAAATTTTACCAAATTTAAATAAAAATTAATTTTTTTTGCACTTTGCGCGTTGCTATTTAAATCACACCACAGATTATTCGAACGTAAACATTTGAATTTGGAATTTTATCAACTCTACCATTGCAGTTTTAATTTTAAAAACAATCCTTTATTGTTTTTGGTTTTTTAAATCACATTACAGATTATTCGAATATTAACGTTTAATTCCAAACCGAATTGTATTTTATGAAGACTACATGTCTGTGCCTAGATATATGAGTCATAACCGACCCACATTCACTCCTTATACAACATCTTTGAGAATTGAAATTTAAATATATTAAATAGGTACTTTGTGCCCCAAACTCCATGCCAGTAACATGAGGCCTCCCCAGTTGATTAAATACAGTACTCGCTACCTTTGGGACGGACATATTTCTGTCTAAAGTCCACTTCTTGGCATACATTTTTAAAAAGTAATTTGCTTCCTTTTAACGCGTACATATGTGTAGCCCCAGCTAGTTTAAATGTAATAACTTGTCGGGCAAGTTAACTTGATGGATATCAGGAAAGTAGATAATGTTTATCTATTTAATATGCAAGTCGGTGGCGCCAGTATAGAAAACCTCTGAATTAAACGGTAAAAGGTGTTGCCAACGGGAAAAGTATTATTAATTTGATGTTGCTAGTAATTAAATTTAAAACTGCTCTTGTTATACTTAAACCCTTCAACGTCGTTAGAACAGATTTAGACTGTATTTGTAACGTAATAAATTTAACGTATTGTTCCATTCATATACACGCCAGAAAGTAAAATAAGACTTAATTAAATGAATTGCATTTCAAAGCAGTGTCGCAACAATTCACCTTTGCACTAAATATCAGTGAAAAAGTCATTGCCAACACTTTCTCTACAGCACGTGAAATATTCATTAAGCCGCAAAAATAATGACTGATCTTGAATTAAATTATCTTAATTTATGTGCACTTTTTACTTTTTCATGTATGCTGTATCTGTTTAGTTTATTTTTTATTCCTGTTTAGTTTTGTTTCTTCTTATTAACCATATGTATGTATTTTTGCACTTCTTGGCTACCTTATGTATTTTTAAATATTTTTTTTCTTTACTCAGTGGTTGCCTGGAAGAGGCCGTCATTTACCCTTCTTTTCATTGAAATACCTATGTTCAATTTATATTGTAATATAACGAAGTGTTAACATATAAATAAATATAATTAATTAAATACGATTTAATGCTTTCAAAGGTTAGTAATACGAAGAATTTCTTCATATTATTTCTCCCTCTGAAGCAGAGATTTTTAGAGATAAAGAGGGACCAAGAATTCGTAATAAATCAAAAGATTATCGTATCGTGCACCACTTTGTGGAACCAGCTACCCACAAAAGTTTTTGCGAAACAATTCGACTGCCCATGATTCGAACAGTGTATTGATAGAAGTGGTTCTTTCGCGAGCCTTCTAGTTATGAGAATGTTCATCAAATCAAATCAAAAATTCATGTGGCTAACACAATGTACACTTATAAACCTCAAACAAGAAATATACATTGAAAGCTTAAATTTTTACATTTATTGCCAGTTATCAAATCAAGGGCGTAGAACGGTAGAGAAGAACTGGCAATGAACTCTCTGCTACTCTTTTAATACGATATAAGAAGGGATACCCCTATATCTATACAGATATAAAAAGGTCAATTTGGAATTTCTTAAAAAACATTCAACACAATATGCCTTTTAGTTTCTGAGAAATTCGTGGACAAACATAACAAGACGGTGTAACCTGGGTTAGAACCCATACCTCAGAATTCACTAAACTTGTATATGTCAAAATATATCAATATCACATATGTGATGAATGGCTGATAGATGTATTATTATGAATTAATTCTCCATATTTGGTCTGGCAACATCACGCGAATCAAACGTTATTTATGGCACTTCGATAATTTACGATCTTAATATTGATAAACATATCTGTGGGTAATAATTTGACAGTAATATTATGAAATAATAATCTTGTAAAAGTCAAAAAGGACATATTGTGTCCGTTTCAAGAAATTCTGAGTTTGTTGTGTTGATTCTTTCTGTCTTTCAACAGCTTATGACCCTTATTAATTCAAAATTTCATCAGCATCACAGTGATGGATGACCATCCATCCGCCTTCTTGTATAGCGAACCAGGGAACCGACCCAGTGGGGTTTTGTAAAAAAAAACACTTGGCGAAGAGTTTATTGCCAGTTCTTTTCTTTTCGTTCTACGCCCTTGATTTGAAAATTGGCAGTAAATGTAACATTATAAGCATTTAATGTATATTTATTTTATTGATGTTCATTAGTGTTCATTGTGTTATGTTCATACCTATATGAATAAATGATTTTTAAATGACTTTGTGATTTAAACAAGGACTAATACTGGGAGTTCTTTCGTAAAAAAGTAATACTGCATCAGTATTGCTGCGATAGGTTCATACTATGTACTAATGCTAACATAGAAAAAGTATTTTTCTTGATAGAATTTGGTTGAAGCCAAGTTTGGATTAAAAGCGTTCGGGAGCAATACAACGATTATAGCGGTTATTTATTTAAGTCTACAACATCATACATATTACTAAATCTACTGATAATTTTATAAAATCTTACATAATTATATTAATAATTTTATAATATGTACGACAATATATGTAAACATAAGTTATGCTAAAAATAGGAATTAAAAAAAATACAATTAAAAACATAAACAAGATAAGATAATTACACAATAAAATAAAATAAAATTACAAAGAATGTTGGTACTTAAAATAGAGAGAATAATCCAATTTAATATTATTTTTATAGTACGATTTGTGTTTAGCCTCAAAATATGCTTCAGTTTTGGCAAAGCGCTCCGTTACACCATAAATGTTTAAATTTACTTTCGTATTTATTTGAGTAGGCAACGCGTAAGTTGTTTAAAAGCATGTTTATGGCTAAATACAGTTTCTATAATATTAACAGTTGCTCAATATTCAAAAAAGTTAGTATGGAACTAAATAATAAGATTAAAATCAACTTATAAAGATATATTATGACTATTTTGGAAAATGATGGCGAGGATGAGAGACGAGAGTGGTAGAACTAGGAGAAGGCTTTTCTTCCGTCGAAGGTTGTACTTAAATGTGACATGGACTTAACGTTACCCTGGAATAAAGGCTATTTTATATTTGAAACCTGTTTTGAAAGTAAATTTTGGTTTGAGTGTCGTTCTTGAATACGCCTCTTGACAAAACGCTAAATTGACACCATATGGGTAATATTTGAAGCCGATACTTAGCGAACTGTCCCATACGTCAAAATCCAATGCATTTTTGGCGTATGGAAGTCTTTGACCTAAGTCTCTTAATTACCTTTATTAATTTACCAATTAACCAAAATTTTTTTAGTTGTACCCTCAGATGAGCAAAAAGCCAATAGTCCACCAGTAACATTCATCCCATCGAAATATGAGGGTAGCAAGGTAGGTGACTCTCAACTGACCTTTCATGGAACCTTCTGGATCTTACCGTTAGGGTAATCCAGTTTTAGCGTGAAGTTAAACTCACTATGTCGGGAGTCATACTTAGTTCTCACCGAATTCCAAATATGTTTTTATGTATACCACCTTTACATACCAATGGTGCAATGTCAGGTCAATCTCAGATTTATGTATCTGCCAGCAAGTGATCAACCATCTGTGCCTCACAAACTAAAAGCTTTCTGGGTCTAAAGCACGTTTACTTACGATGTTTTCTTTCACCGTACGAGCAAGAGTTACATACACACATAGATAGTACATTGATGAAAAGCTATTCTGTGCCATGATTGAGTCAGTGTCCACACACTGTGGCTCGCAAACGGGGCCAAAGGACCCGCCCCAGTCATTCTCTCAGAGTTCCGTTCGCGATGTAATGAATAGACTGACATAACTATATTTCTTACAGTACATTATACTCAGATTTTAGTACCACAGATTAGATCACCATTTTGTTGATCGATTTTCAGGATAAAAATGCATATGTATGGATTTTCAAATTAACTTGCACGCTTAGTTCTTTGGGATATACTTTGATAAGTAGTGTCAAGCTTCTAGCTTATTCCACATAACCTAAGAACATCTATTGTTAACTGTTAAAAATCCCGAATCAATCCCGTTCTATATAAATAAATTAACAAACTATACATTTAATTCACTTAGCTTTACAATTAATAGTACATATAATAACCTATTCCTGAGATTGTAGGTTCGATCCCCGGCTGTGTACCATTGGACTTTCTTTCTATGTCCGCATTTAATATTCACTTTAACAGTGAAGGAAAAGTCGACGGCATGTGACAGGAAGCTCATCTACTTGCCTATTAGATTGACAAATCATGAAACAGATACACAAATCTGAGATCTGAAAAAGTACACGCCACTGAGTTATTTATTTAAATACAATTCATAAATCTAGATATTATTTACTTCGGTTAAACAATTACAACACGAACTAATACGTAATATCCCACATAAGAAAAATTTCCAGCACCCCATTATCGGATCACAAAGCCACTGAACTGTCAAAATAAACCCAAATTATCAATAGAGTGATTGTACCATTGACGCTATTGCACAATACGTTTCTCATCTAACCAAATGGAATAATCTAGAGGGCGACACGCGCCTATCGAAGCTTATTGAATTGTAAGCCTGTTAAATGATAATGTCTATTTAGCCACCGATTTGGGGCTGCATTCTACCCTCTTTATATTGTTTATTTTATCTACCTTCCAATGAGAACAGAATCAACTATTCGTTACTAATAATTTTTATAAAGTTTGTTGTATATTCTCCCTAATGAATATCGCGATAGAATATTTTGTGATAGTCTATGCAGGAGATACACAAATTCATTTTACCAACTAATTTATTTAATAACCTTAGAACAAAATGATCTCGAATTTAAAGTATTGGGTTATTTAAATATTTGAAAATTAGGATTTTTTTTATAAAATTTTACTCAATTTATAAATTAAATTTTTTGTTACATTATCCTAGGCAATAACCAAGTCTTGTTTATGAATCAACTTAAATCGCCTTTTTCCTTATCGACACAAGAATTGCGTAATATAATCAAAGGTACCTAAATGCACAGTAAGATTCTAAAATTCGAATTTCAAATCTTAAATAGCAATAAAACTCCTTCCTAATTAAACGTTTCCGGGCAAAAAGTTAAAAATTTTTAAAATAGAATTCCGCTTCTAATTTATTGTCTTAATAAAACAGCAATTAATTTTTTGACTTGCTTTAGTGAAAAGTAAAAAAAATCGATTCATACAGCGTAACGTTTGTTGCAAGTACAGAAACTAGTTTTTATATAATGCATTTAAATTGTTACTAAGAAAACTGGCTCTGAATTCTTGTTTGGTTTAAAAAAGTCTTTTTGACCTCATTTGAAAGTAAGGTTTAAAACATAAACTTATAATTTAAATTATATTTAATTGATTTTACTTGTTTATTAAAGTTCACCAGATCATACACAATGTCTTATTATATGTTACAAGCTCTCGTTTTTATGTTCAAAAAATAAATTTATATACATGAAAATTACTAGCGAAACAGATTATGACAATATAAATAAATAATATTATTATGTAATACATAAATAATACTCGGAAAATAAATTCTCTTCAACTTTTTAATCCGTCATAATAAATCACTGGCGTCCGCAGAAATTTCATTTATTCTCACGCGATTTTATAAAAAATTCAATTAAAATTTGGTTTTGAAATAACTTTTCCGTTTTAATGCAGAGGTGTTAAAATGTTGATTCCGAAACTGGATTAATCCAGAACCGATTAACCAATTTTGATGTAGTTTTGATTGTCACACAAAGTTATATTGGCCTATTTGATTTGTAATACCTACTTTTTTTTTTATCATTGTAATGTCTTAATTGACCTTTGCATGGTGAGGCTAAAGTTAACGTGATCGCAAATTAAATTATATAACATAATTTCTTCCGTCATAATCCGAACTGTCATTCCATGATGTCACTCTGACATTTCATAGAGTAAAAACCTAAAAGGTCGTTTACAAACGCAAAAACACTGTGTGGCAATTGACAATTACTGTATAGGCCCTCACATAACGTTGATTATAAGCCAATAATGTCATTATCGACGTCGACAAAAACTACATTAAGTTACACTCGGCAACGTGAAAATTGTAACAAGCGAAAATATCCTTATATCTTGTGGTCCTAAGTACCAATTTCCCATCTACAAATTTGATATAAAGACGGGCGTCTATTAATATTGGTGCATGCGACAGATGCGTTTTCATGATATTATCTTGTTTTCTATTAAGCTTGAAAAAATAGTTTTGAAGTAATTTTTAATATAGCTTGTTATATATTTTAATAACCTATCTATGCTATGGGTTTGAGATATTTTTAATCGATTTTGAAGGACCTAACATGTAGGCGTATTTTATAGTATACATTAATATCTGATTGATGGGAAACTGATCTAAAATTATCGTGATTCAAGTGCCCTTTTTATTTTTCATGTCCTTTTTCTAACCTGTTCATGTTAAATAAAGTATTAGTTGCGATACAGCCTTTTTTCGGTCTGGGCTTCAGATTTCTTTATCTGTTTTATGATTTATCAGCAGCAGATGAAACAGGTGATCAGCCTCCTGTGATCACATGCCATCGACTTTTTGAGTCTTAGCATCCATATAGTTTCTTTGTAGTTTTCCTTCACCGTTCGAGCGAACACTGCTATTTTTTTGGATGACAGGAATTATTCCTAGTATATATCTGGACCTAGCATTTAAGTAATGATTACACATATTTTAAATATATATGTCTAGTTTCGGTAGCTGTCAAACGACTGTTTCTTTATAAAATTTGACATTTGACAGAGCTCTTGACGAGGTAAGATCGTCACAATGAAAATAGTTTCATTAAAGTAAGCCATAGAATATATTTATGACTAATAATATGACAGATAATAAATACCATAACTTATCTAGAAACAACTGCTTGATATATTACGCAATGACCGGCATAAAAATTGCATACATTACAAGCAAGCAACTGCGCAAAAAATATAGATTTTTATATAAAAATAGTGTTGCACTCGGAAATTCTTGTTTAAAATGACTCACGTTCGGAAAATAAATAAGAAAAAAGTACTTTTATTTGTTGCCCTATTGTAGTAAAAACCTTTTTTGTATTAAGATTCTTCCTAGCTCTTAAAAGGCACTTCCGAGCTCTCTGGCAATATATATATGTATATATAGCCTCTTGCCTGTTAGCCCTCTATTTTATAAAAAAGAGATAAAAAAGAGAAGATACATACGCAAATCTTGATTTCTACAGAATTTAGCAGTTCTGCCCGTTTTTTAATTATTCCGTTATTATGGGAATGTAATGCCTCACAACTACTTAGCAACACAAACACATATATATTATATATGTCGTTGAATAAGAGTTCTATACGTAATAATACAGTTTTTAAAATTAAACGCTATTCTGGAAACGTCACCATGAGAAAAAATTCAATAAGGATAATCTTTAAATGCTTTTTTCTTAGTTTTAAAAGTCAATGCAATTTAATGAAGAAGTTCATTGAATAAGTCATAAATTATAGAACTATAACAAAATGAACATTATAATTGCAACATTGTTTCATGAAGGCGCCATTTCGCTATACATAGATAAAAAATGGCGTACTAAAAGAAATCATAGACTATAAATTAATGTTTCTATTAAGATAATTAGATTTTCATCCAATTTCAAACCCGTTGTGAGTTCAGTAAGTCTGTTGTGCGCCATTCGGTGCATATGCAGTGCAGGCCTGCTGCATTTTATTTGACGATGTTGGCGTCGTCAAGGATTTTTTAGTTTCATTGTATTCGCCAAACAGTGGAAGGGGTAAAGAAGCTATGGCCCTGTTTACGACTTTCTGAAAAGTCGGAAAATCCGAGCAAATGTCAAATTGTGTATGCTTTTAGTCAAGTCACACAATGCACACTCATGAAAGTCAAAAAAGAAATATATATTAAATGCTTCTAATTTTAAATTTACTGCCAGTTCTCAAATTAAGCATGTAGAATGGAAGAGAAGAACTGGCATCAAACTCTCGGCCATTTTCTTTAATCGCCAAGTTTTTTTTCTTGTGTTACATAACTCTTGTAAGGAGCTTGAACCATTACACCATGTTCCACATGACATCTTAAGTAAAATAAATATAATAAACTCGAAATGCGTAAGACTAATTGTATTATATTTTTATATATATAAGATTATCTGTTATGTGTTAATCAGATGGCAAAAAACAACCTAGATGAATGTTTAATGAAGAATAGGGAAAAACTTGAACAACAACTCATTGTTTAATAAACAATGCAAAGTCTAAACTAATGTCATAGTAACGGATATAGTGTAGCTTGCAACGCAAATGTTTGAAAGAATTTGTCTATGGTACTACTGAACTTTAAACTTTATTAGACTACTGAGGAGAGGAATAAATTGGCGAATGCCTCTGGGTTTGTCCTCGTTAACAAAATGAGTATAGAGGTTAACAAACTTAACTGGGTCTCAAAAGTCAGAAACTAATAATTTTAACATCATTTTAGAAAAGCAAGCAGTCTATGGGGTAACTAAATATTCTATATGTATGTTTCTACTATTGTTAGTAAAATATATTTTTCCACTGTCCTTGCAAAATAAGTCCTCTAAGCAAGTTACACCACGTTCTATACTTTGTTTCCTAGCAAAAAGGGCAACAGTTTTATGTACTCATGACATTCAAGTAATTAACTGCCGGTACATGACTGGCAGGTCGTCGTTAATGTAGGAAACTTTATAATTTTCCTAGATTCTAAATTCAAAAGTTCACTGACAGTTGATTGTTTTGTTTTAATCTGACAGATGGTTATATCATGCGTACTAACCCTGGTCTGTGAGTAAGATATTGTCTATTGGTAAGATAGTTTTATAGGTTAGTTATTAGGTTACCAAATACCTAGGTAAGCGATACCGTAATGTGAGTGTCCATAGGCGGACACTCACATTGTCAGAAGGGTCGCAAGTGCGTTGCTGGCCTTTCAAGTATTGGTAAGCTCTTTTCCTGACGGACCCTATATCGAATTGATTGGCAAATACTTCAGTGGGCAGCTGGTTCCACATAGCGGTGGTGCGTCGCAAAAACTGACTTAAAAAACACTCGCTTGTAGAAAGACGGACGTCGGGGTGATACGGATAGTATTTTGTATTCTGCCTTGATGTCCGATAATAAAAATCAGCTGAATGTATAAGTCCAAACTGGTCTAAATTAATCAGTTAATTTTAACTTATACTTTGTCAGAACAACGATGGAAGTTCTACGTCAAAGGTCAATGCTGGCCCACAAGTGACCAGTTAAAATCAAATATTTAAAATTGGAACAAATCTCAGTGCGCCGCGCTCGGGACGTAAGTAGGAAGTCCCGATTAAACCCATAATGTGCTCAAGTGATGTTGTTAAAGCACCACTTTAATTTGACCCTCGATCCCCCGCGCTCACCTTCAATATCAGACCGAAAGGGAAACTACTATAGCTCTTCTTGGGCCGGTCGTTCCACGTCCGAAAGTATCTTGTGTAAGTTGACCTGCGTTCTCCTATGCGCTAGGCGTCGCGATCGGTCATCGCTATCTGGCTAATATTGTACGTCCGATAGTAACCGGTTTATTGTGACCTGTCTCCCGTTTCTCAGCGCACGGTTCGTGGATGATAGAGGGGTATCCCAGTAATGTAGTGGAGGTCATAATAATCTGGTCGGTATATTGGCTCGATTGATACGCCGGATACTTGCTTAAGACGGTATGAGGTATGTTGCAACTTTGCGTCAAAATTATGACCTCGACTCTTCATCCAAGCGGTTTCTCTTATTTATTATGTAAGCGATCTTTATGTACTGCGTTTCCTTGTTTTACAAATATTAGTAGGACGAAAATTTAGCTGTGAAATGTATTTATCTAGATTCACCCGACATCAAAAGATCCCGTCCTCGTCTCCCGAAGGTAGAGTTCAAATTGTCAATAAAAATATGTAAATAAATCAGTGGTGCTATAACCTTTTTAGGTTTAGGCCTCAGATGGTGAAACAGATACACTGTTTCATCATCTGTCAATCTAACAGGAAAGTAGGTAATCAGCATTCTGTGACACGATATTTTCCTTTACCGTTCGAGGGAATGTTAAATGCGCACATAGATAGACATTTCTGCAGAGCCGGGGATAGAACCTACGGCCTCAGGGTAGAGCCTCGCACGCTGAAGACCAAGTGCTCAAAAACTAGTCTAAATGAAGTTTTAAACCGTTAAACATGATTTTACGTAACGCAAATATATCGAATTTTTTTCCAGCTGTCAGTGTTGCCATAAATCAAAATAGCAAGGGCATATGATTGACTTGTTGGTTCAGTGTTACACCAGTGTTGCCATTAATCATTTTACAAGTAGAGGTTAATTGCGCAATTTGTGGACGCAACTATATTTTTTGTTTCAATTTCGCGTGTGACTCCTATTGTTTTCGAAATTTAACGTTACATTTTATTTTCTGGATTTAAACTCGAATATGAAGATTTTAAATGCTAATAAATATGACATAATAGTCAAATTACATATAAAAACAACATGTCAAATGTTGTATCGTGTTCTGTGGATGTTCTAGGAAGTCAGATAAAAATAATTAAAACAACTTTAAAGACGATAATGTATCTGGAAACATTTATTAGTCCATGTAGAATAATTTTGTGGTTAAAAAGTACTTCCAAAAACTAAATTCCTATCCAAATTCGATATGGATATCAAATATAGACGATATCACATAATATAATGAAAAAGAAAATATCGTATCTATAAAACCCTACAGTCTATTATAATAAAAAACCCGCATTGTTATAAAAAGGTCCCTCTATTTCCCGCCAAGATTACAAATGATCTACATCTAATTAACTACTAATGACGTAACGAACAAAAAACTATCAATCATTCTCTATTAGAAAAAAAGAAAAAATGGCTGACCATTCATAATTCTAAATTTGAATATCGCGCCTTTTGTTAGCGGCACAGATAAGATTAACACTTCATTTTATTTAAATAAATTAGAATTACAGATAGTGAAGCCGAATAATTTTAAATGTAAACTTAAATTACTGTAATTGTAGATACTAGATAACGAATTTATTGTCTTTGTTTAATTTAAACTGCATATTATTGAATAACTTATAAATCAATAAATTTATTTTCGACAGGTATCGTTGTAGACTCAAACGCTTCTAAAGTAAACAATAACAGATGGAAATAAAAACAGACAATTCGAATAACTATAAAAACAAAATTCCCTTGGTCCCGTTATTTCTTTAGCAATAAAATTGTACATCAGTCCGTCTGTCGACTTTAGGAACCGGATATGTCAAAAACGTCACTCCGTGATCCCGCGTCATGCGCCAAGGCGCTGTTAATGAATGTTTTGAATCAAAATATAGTTTTTTAATACTGATATTTAAGTTTAGTTAATTATAAGTAGTTTTTTTAATAATATACAAATTTCCTATTAATTGATTTGAATCACGAAGGGATCAACAAAGAATCTCACTGACAAAGAACACAGAATCTAGACCACCACAGATAGAAAGTTACAAATCTGTAATCTATGGGATTGTCGGTATTTGAAATAGATAATGTCTTAATCACTTTCATTATAAGGCGCGGAATTGTCGTTGAATCATGTTACCATAAACGAGAACTATTTGCATTGCTGAGACGAATATAACACTTATAAATGACAAACCTTTTTATAGCTATCTTAAGTTCCTTGCAATTCGTAATTTTAGTATGTCAAATCCAATACAATTTTCACAAATTGGAGTCCTCTCCAAGATGTTTTATTGCATATGTAACTTTAAACAAGCTATGGAGGTTGTATGTTTTTACACAGAAATTTGCTCCTTAACTTCTGATCTCTGGTTCACATAAAAGAATATTGATTTAAACTGTTACAGTGAAAAGTCTTTAATACTTATACTACACTACTTAAACGCAAGAAGAAATACTAAATAAAAGTACAGTTTATCGATAATCGCGATAGTAAAGTTATAACGCTTGTGCATCCAGCGTGGTTACCTGATGACGTCACGGTCGCCTGACCACGCAACCAGACTCGTAAAACCCTCAGCATTTCAAATTACGACTCCTCACCAACGGAATAAGGTTGAGGTTTCTCTAACGAAGCCTCAAGTAACACTGGCCTTATAAAATAGTTCTCGAATTTGAATGTATTTTAAATTGCTTTTTTATTGGACTAGAATTTATGACTGGCCCGTCTGTTTTGCCGCCAAATGTCAGTACTATAACTTAATTATGTTTTTTTTGTTTGTTTTGGATTGATTGTGTAATCATAGTTTTCAATTTGTTACAGGTACATAATGCAGAACATAAGAGGTTTGTTGATTTTACTTTAAAGATTTTTGAGGTACGCCGTTTATAAAAATGGGTGTTCATCAAAAACCAACATTATTTACGAATCTGAATTCAAAAGATTTTTTCTTTGAATAACAGCAATTACCTTTTATGAATTCCACACAAAATGTGAAACCAATTTTTCTATTTCACAATAATATTTTTCCCATTATTACGGCGTAATGGCTTCACGGTTGACACACACGGTAATCACAGTTTTATCTTAAGTGTGGCATCGGCCTTAGGTGCATCCGTACAGCGAACTTGGCCTTAGATTCATAGATTATAGACTTTAATTTTCATACAGCTCAAATCAGAACTGTGGAAAGTCTTCTAACATTCAAAAATAAAATATTATTTTTCTTAATAAAGGCCGGCAACACAACGTCTCATGGGAAGTCGTCTCAAAAATGAGTGTCAATATGTGGTGCTGCCTAACATTAGATGTCTCATATTTACTGCTATGTTATAGAAGTTTAAACCGTAATTTTTGGTAAAGATAAAAGGTTTTAATTGAATAGTTGAAAAGCTCGTGACATTGACGTACTTTGACATCAGTATGACAGCTGTCAAAACGGATTTTTTGCAGTAATAGGGGAATAAAGAATAATCTTTGTATTGTATTTTATCACTTGCTTTTTTCGTGGACCGAGTTCTGTTGGTCTACATACGAATTGCAGTAAAATTTAAAAACTCCTAAGAACTGTAAGAATTAACAGTTTTTTAAACAAAAGTTGTACATGAATCATGTCACGCTTGGGGTGCCATGTTCGAGGGTTGTCACTCTTTGAATAAAAAATGCATTGTAATATAACCTATAAAACGTACATTTAAATTTGATTTATAGTCTGTATTCGCAGGCAATACACAGAAAAATAGCGGTATGTGTTGCTTAGGCCTTTTTCTGACATCGCATCGGGTGTCCCCTATATTGGGGTGACACCCACCCGGTCTCTCAACTTTAAGAACAATGTACAAAGAAATTCAAAAAAAATCCCTAAAATTATTATTAGGGATTCCTCCACTAGCTCCGCCCTATGTAGAATTTCGGGATTCCCGGCCCAATTTTTTTTTATGCAACAGGGGGCAAACGGGCAGTAGGCTCACCTGATGTTAAGTGATACCGCCGCCCATGGACACTCTCAGTGCCAGAGGACTCGCGAGTGCGTTGCCGGCCTTTTAAGAATTGGTACGCTCAATACTGGTAATTGTTGGTATTGGTATACTCGCGATCTTTTAATAAATAATTAAATTAATTGCTTTTTACTTCCGATGGGTGACACCACCAACTACCGCACAGCAGCGGGCAGCTACGCCACTAGTTCAGGCATAGGAATATACCTAAGAACCTAGAGATTATATTTTACATATACATTTATAATACTTTACATTGAAAATCAAAGACAGCCCTATTGCAAAGCCCCTCTCTTAACTGATTCAGAAACAATTTCATAACGAAAGTGAATCACTACGTAACGTTATTTAAAAAACCTTTTTTGCATTAAAGATAACCACTATCCAAATTATTTACATAATTATTTAACCTACACAAAATAAAGGTGTGTTAGGTAATATAGAAATTCACAAATAACCTTACATATAGGTAGATATTAGAACGTTAAAAATGTATTTAATTTATATTTACCGTCTGTTAATTAATGAGAAGACAAGAAGAATTGGCAAAACAGCCTGGTCCACCTTTCTTTCTATCCAAAAGTATTCATAACCAATGTACAAAAAGGCAAGTGCGTTTGCCTTCTTAGATCATAGATGTTTCCAAACAAAATCATCCAATCTATTTGAATTGGAAATTTAATACATTAAAATTAATTTTGAGTGTTTAATATATTTTATTGAAATATATTCCGTTTAAACATATTATTATATGGTTACCCATATGTTAAAAAAAGTAAGAAAGAAATGTATTACATGCACACTACACATACGCGTAAATATACACTAGTTTGTTTGTAAATACTTCAAGAGACGTGTTTGTATGTAAATTTGTACAAGTGTTATTTTATACAAGTTAACACCTTGCAATGAAGCCTTGGAATATTTAGACATTACTTGAATTTAAATACGGTAAATTTATAAAAAAAATATAAAAACATTTTTAAATAATAATAAATTTAAAAAGTTTGGTCCCTGAGGTACGTTTAAGGATAGCAGCGGTTCCTCGCTGTACTGAGATACTTACTCATTGAGTGAGGAAAGCATCAGCTAGGGGTTACCGAAAGCACCAGGTGCCCCACTTAAATCGTCAATTAGCTGTGCACTTGAACCTCTAGGTCCAATAATATCTCCTATATAAATAAATATAAAATGGAGGAAATTTTTTTTTTGTATTTTTTACTACTTGAGTTCTTACAATAATTTTGCGATAATATATATGTATTTGCATATATACTAAAAAAATTAATATAATAATTAAAACACGTCTATACATTTTAGCTCACAATAGGGGTGAGTAGCGAACAGATGTATAGCTGTCGTATGATATTGATATAATTATAATGATCGACAATATGCCAGGCAGAAAATAATAATAAAATTGTTTACTTTCTATATTATTGTTAACGAAAAACGTGATGATGTGGAAAAAGGAAAGCCTAGTATGAGTGTAACGTTAAAAAGCTATCGTTATACTATGATTTATTGCGAACTTTATTAAATCTATTAAAAAGCAATAAAAATAATGCGTAGTTTATATATTTATTAACAAAAGCTTGCTCGGAACAAAACAAATAAAATACATACAAGATTTAATGTGACAAGCACTTATAGGCAAACTTAACAAACACGAAGAAAAAAAATACCTTCATAAATGACAAAACTAGAGGAAAATTTATTTCAATAGCTATGCTATGGATATCCAGACCTAGGTTCTTTATCAGAAGGCTCAATCTGGATATTGGTGAGTTGTGAGTACACGAAATATAAACTTAGTCAAAATTTAGGTGAATCAACTTTACCTTTGGAAATATCTTAAAGGTAAACGATATATCAATTATTTTTCTATTGGCATTGATTTTCCAATGGCATCTTAAAGTGCTCTAGCCTGGTTTCGTTTAGCAACTATTTTTCCAAGAAACTCTAATTCTAGCAATTTTAAATTAACAAATAAATTAAAAAGATTTGACTCGATTAAATAGTTTTTTAACGCGTTAATTTTTCTTGTACATGTTCATGTAAAATAAAGTGATATTGAGAAACACAAAAACCTTGGGGTGATCAACGGAAAATTATTTTCCCCGCATTCAATAACGTTTTACAAAGGCAAAAAATGACAATACTGCTCCGGACAATGTGACTACACATCAATTATTATTTTAAAATAACAGTTTTGTCCGTACAAAATTTATTTACGCACTGCTGGCTATGTGTAAAGGGTGTTTCGTAATTCAAAGCTTTTTTTGATCCGAAATAGTACTAACTACTCTATTCATTCCAAAACTATTTTTGATGGTGATAATGTATAGACAGTGTAATTTAGTCTTATTTGACAGTAACACTATATTTTTCTGTTTTGTAATATTTTTTCCAATGTAAATAACGTTTTAATTAGTGGGAAATGAAGAAATGATTGCACGTTTTGTTTATGTCAAAAGTGAAATCGTATCACTGAGTCACATGAAACGTTATCGTTTCAGGTTTCGCTTTAGAACTCTTTTTAGGCTGAAATTAAAAATAAATTTATTTATGATATATATGCAAACTTTTTATTTATCTATTACACACATTTGCTCTAAATCAAATTGTTCATGAAAGCCAGAACAAATTAAAAACGAAAATTAATTGTCTTTGCCAACAAAGTTTTTTTCTCATTTTTTTGTGTTTTTTTTTTCCTCTTTTTTGACAATAAATCGCCCCGTATATGTCGGTGTGTATGCACATCAATTATAAAGGCACAGCGCGGAACGGACTGAGGGCGATTCGGAGGTCAACTTGTGAGGATAACAAGAATAAAAAGGTTAAGCTAAAACTTCACTTGAATTTAAGATATTTTCGTACGAATAAATGAAAATACCTTGGCTGGTACTTGGATAGTTATTCTGTAATATTATCTGTACACGAGCAAACTCGCAGAAACCTCACCTGATGCTAAGTGATACCGCCGCCCATGGACACTCAACGCCAGAGGGCTTGCACATAAATATATATTTTAATCAATCTTATGCGACGGATGCAACAGCCAATCATTACTAAACTTCTTCTGTGTCTTCATTGCTCAAAGTCGTGCCTGTCTTGTGAAGACTTAAACGATATATGGACTTGCTGCCTCCTTGCTCTCTTCATCTTTAGCTTGTCGGAGGACATCAGGGATGTTGAGACTCATAATTGTCTTAATTTAGTCAGAATAACGGTTAGGCGATTGAATTCATTAAAAACAAAATTATCGCTAACATTTCAAAAATCACATTACATACAAAAAATCTCAAACGATATCTTCTTAACATGTCTGAAGCTGATATAGAAAATATTCTTATTGTACAAAATATGAATGTATTATGTAAAAATCATTAAGTTAAATACTGCTGACATATCAAAAGGGTGGCTGCCCATAGCACAGGGAATCCTAGTGTGGTACATTACATTTTACTTTATCTAAATATTCCTGTATATTTTGTCTAGTAAAGTTTTTCTTTCTTTTCTTTTTTCTCTTTAACTTCAACTTCCCTTGCCATCACTCCATTATCAGCTTGTTGAGACTATTCAGTTACCCCAATATGACGAAAGTAGCCAAGCACCAGTTTTTAAACGATTGCGATGACTTGTCTGCTGCACGACCAGGGCTCCGATACCAAATTCTGACAAGCCTGCTCTTGGAAAATCCCCCGCTTATCCGTATGAATGCAATAAACTGCTGTTTAGGATGTTACAAATTTTACCAAAACACGAATACCGGTTGAAACACCAGCCGGAAGCCGAACGGATATTCGTTAAAGTTGTATTTAAAGGAACAATATATTGTATTAATTATTATATAATTATGCAATAGTGGAAAACCCCAATTGCTCTATAAATCTATTGATTTGATTTTTAGAGATTGGTTAGTGCAGTTGCCAGTAGTAATAATAAATAGAAAATTAAAATAAATTTAAAAAGTGAGATCCTGTGGCAGAGTACCTTTAACACTGGCATTTCCTCGCATCATTGCGATACTTATTCGTTGAAGAAACACCAGCTCTGTGGTCAACGGTGCTATTTTATTGTTGAATGTCAAACAATCTAATAATATATAAATAATAATATAATAAATAAAAATAAACACGAAATTGTAACGCCATTTTTTGTACTATATACAGTTCAATCAGATACTTTATCATTGGATATGTAAAAAGAGGTTAAATTAAAAAAATTGCCACAGATAATAAAACAATATGTTTAAGTGCACAGAAGTCTTCTCTTAAACAAGCATTTTCATATGCCCTAAATAATCACAAGGTAGTCGGCGGTCATGACTTTGATTATTCAAAAAAGATTTTAGATACGTATAACAGTTATAACGGTAAACTTAAAGTGCCCTGTGCAATTTAAAATCTCAACGTTTTAGCGTAAACTTTGTCAGTGTTTCGTTAAACCTAGTCTAACTTGGGATAGGTACACAAACAAATGAAATCTCAAGACGCACTCACTAATAGGTAAGTAGGTGATTAGCCGTCTCTACTTGACCAAGCCGTCAACTCAGGTCAAACGTTTTACAAAAGTAAAATGATTTATTTAAATAAGACCACTTAAAATGGCAATTTTGAACGTTTAAAAAATATAAACATGATTCTAGTTGCCCCTTCCAAAAGGACAGTGTCGTGTGGACAAGAATGGGCAGGAAACTCCAACTTACTCTTTTAAAATTGGATTTACAATATTTGTATACATTAGTTAAATAATAATATGAAAATACATTGTACTCCTAGTATAAAACTACTATACAGGTCAATTGTATAGTTAGTAGATGTTCCTCACATTTTCCTTTGCTGTATGAGCGAGAAGTTTTTGGAAGGTATCCTTACGATGTATTTCGTTCGCACTACAAATGAGTGCTTAAATGCGATCAGAGACAGTCCATTGGTCTATCGGGTCTATTGGTCTACCGGGGATCAAACCTAAAAGTACGCTGCAAGAGTCACAGTGGTAAATTATCATCTCCATGACTCCCTGGTTGTGAGGACTTGGAGAAGTATGCGTCCCGGATGTCTGTGACATATTAGGCGCTAAGTATCCACTCGGAATCTTGCATCAATTCTTCACCCTTCATCCCTTTTAGTCCCGTCACACAGTTTTTTTTTTGCTATGGTAGACGAAGGTTATTCAAAATATCCAAATGGTCCACGAAAATGTTTTACATGGACCGTTAAATATGCAAAATCAGTTTAAGCATATAAAACTAAGCAATTTAACACAATTACACACTAAAAGCCGATTACAATCTGATACACAATAATCACAGTCATTAATTTAAAGTCCAGTGTTTTATTTCGCAACTCATGTCTATGGCAAGCTGATATATTCGAATAGTTTGACAATTGACTTTGACGTTTTCTACTACCGCAGTTTTATATATTTTTCAATATTTATTTGCTTAATGGTTCTTGTATAGATATAGTTTTTCTTTATTTAATGTAGACTAAAGCTGGTTTTTATCAACGAAGTTTTTCCATACAATGAAATGTTAACCATGGTGACATACAATACCAATTAATGCTCATTTTAATTGATATACCACAGATTATGACAAATTGCAGTCTTATCTATGTTAATGACAACCATAAATTTAAACAAATTATCCAATTCGATTTTTAAACAATTCGCTAAAACCATAAACAAATTAATTAAATAAACATCATAAGCTGTGTGGTCGGCAAAATTGAACCGTGTTACAATCACTCATATTCTCGCAAAACTAGTTTTGCACTCACACAAAATAACACATTAATATACAGCGTGTTGAGAGATGCACACCATATCATATAAAATAAAATCAGAGAGAGTTTTTTATGTACATACTTATAAAAAAGGAGAAATGAGAGATGAAGAAGAAGAGAGAGCGAGTTATGAGATAATGGCGTCTATGGATTTGAACAGCTACTGAATATAAGAGCAGGACTAGGATGACTACCATGGAATTGTTTCGTTTAACGTAGAAATTTAGTGTTTCTTCGGGTTTTAACCCATCCTATAAATCCTGTGCCCGACAAGGTTGTGAAATGCCGGTTTCCTTACGATAATTTCCTATATCGTTCATGCGAATATTAAATGTAAAAAAAGTCCTTTGGTGTGGAGCCGGGGATCGAACCTATGATCTCAGAGATGAGGGTCACATAATTTATAATTATTTCTGTTCCATGCATTTTTATGAATCTTTTGAATGCCCGACCTGTATAACATGTATTTAAACCCACACAGAGAAAAAATTGATATGCATCAACTTACTGAGTAATTATATGTTTACAAACACATTGCTATACCTTTGCCGTAGTTGTAGGGGTGTGACGATTATCGATTCTGTAAACGTTAATCTCACTCGAGTATTTTTAACTACCAAAATTATACCCGAAATACCAAAAGGTTTTAGTTTTCTCTCCAATAAAAAAATAATAAATCAATTCTGTTACAATATTGATTTATTATTTTTAGGCTATCAGCCTTCTATGCCTGACGCATGCCGTCAACTCTTTGGGTCTAAGGCAAGTAGGTTTCCTAACCAAATGGTTTCCGTTACCGTTGGAACGTACTACAAAATATATATTTAATCTTCTAAAACCCGTTTTTATAATAATCTCTAGTCTGTCATCAAAATCATATTTTACGTGAGAGCTCCGCCATTTCAATTTAACAATGTAATAAAAAATATAATCGATAACCACAGAGCGTCACTAGGGTCTCTCACGCTGACTGTTATCAGAATAATGACTGATCAAGTTGTACGTGGCCACAAAGCGGCGGAATGACAATGATTTAACTCTATGGTCTGTAACACCATAGACAAGATTCTTTTGCTATTCTAGTTTAATCTGTGGTTACGTCGCGAGTTGTCAGTCAGCTGCTTTAACCACGATTCATTGTGAACGTATGTACCTATTATAATCACGTAATATTGAAGGTTTTAGTTTTTTCAATTTAGTTCTTAATACCTTTCAGTTAGCTTTAAAATAATTTTATAATATATATAATATAAATAATAAGTTTAAAATAATTCATTTAAAGGAAAGATATTCTTTTCATCTGTATAAAAATATATACTAAATACAAGTTATAAAAACCGGCTTGCTTTTTTATTATTTGTTTTTAGTTTTTTTTTTAAATATTTCGTCGGTTCAATGTTCATAGAAAAGATCTTCAATGCAGTCTGTAAAATTCAAAATTTTAATTTTAATTGTAATTCAAAATTCTTCCTGTCTTTGTTAAAAAAATAAATTTTTACCGCACCCTATATATCTTATCGATATTACAACATATTCCACGTAAACATCAAAGGTCAAAGAGTCAGGCCAATAAAAAATATAATTAATTACACTTTTAGTTCGGAAATTTTCGAAAGTTACATTAAGCTTATCACTGTAAAAGTTTAATGAAATATGATTAGCGCAATTCGGCTTTTTATAACGGGTTTTTTAAAAGCTTCGAAGCAGTGTTTGGCTAGTGTCTTCAGCGAACAACTTTCATCCCAGAGGTCGTATGTTCGATCCCCGGTGCAACAATGGATTTTCTAGGCCCACATTTAACATTCGCTCTACCGGTGAAGGAAACCGGCTTGCCTTATATTAGACACAAAAAGACGGCGTGTGTCACAGAAAGCTGATAAAGGAATACTGCCACAGGGACCAAACTTTTTAAATTTATTTGAATTTTATTTTTATTAATTTTCATAAAATTTATTACTATAATAATAATAAAAGCCCTTTATGTCGCTGATCATTTTAACTTACATGCTGTTCTTATTAAACTGTAGTATTCTTAAATCTTATTTACATAGCGAAAATAATAATTCAATATCAACCAATTTGGTCAGGTTGTCTGTCGACATAGGCCAATTGGTGGTTTATTACATTAACTATGTTACTGAAGAACTTAAAATATTGTATATCGTTAAACTTAATATTAAATCAATGCAATGTAATTTATTATGCAGCTTATGTAATAGGGAACATAATAACTTTAAAAATACACCCTAAAATAGACAATGATGATTTGATTAGCCATCATTAGGGTTGTCACAAACACATCGCTAATTGTAATGAGGGATTTCGCAACCCTGGGGCGTCGTCATAGCGACCGGTTAATTTTGACATATGGTTTAAATTTGTAGCCAAGTTTAATTGGAACCCAATTCATCTCGTTAAATTACAGGGTTACACGAGAATGGGGGTTAAAAGTCTCCGGAAGCTTAATTGTGGGCTTATATGCATTATTTTAGAACATAATTTACAAATTCGACAATAATTCTTAGGACTGTATTTTATTTATAAGTATAACGGAACTGGATTTTTAGAATTATATATTACCAGAAAAAACGTATAATAAAAAATTACGACAAGTAGTAAATAGTCAACTAGAAATTTTAATTTTAAACGCATAAATGTTTTCTAAAATTTAAACGTTTCATTGATGAATTCGTTAATTATGGAAAATGCTAATTTCACTTCTCAAGTATATAAATTTATGTTTAACAATTTTCAAAATGTCAGCTTCAATCATTTATTTTGTGTATTCGGTATATTCAACACAATTACTGAGTTGAAGTCAACGGTTAAATTATTGGATAGAACATCAAATAGCCACCCCTAGTTTCAGATAACAATATAATGATGGCATTTGATCCCGTATAAACTAAATGAAACAGACTATAAACAGCAAAATTTAACAAGTAATCGGGTATTAAAAACATAACAATCAAATAAACTGTATTTACAATTCTTAACCTACTTTACTACTTTTACTTAATTTCTGCCACGCACCACCACTTTGTGGAACCAGCTGCCCACTGAAGTATTTTCGAACCAATTCGACTTAGGGTCCTTCAAGAAAAGGGCGAACAGATTCTTAAAAGGCCGGCAGCGCGCTTGCGAGCCATCTGGCCGTGCGAGTGTCCATGGGCGGCGGTGTCACTTAACATCAGGTGAGCCTCCTGCTCATCTCCTCCTGTAACATAAAAAAAAACAAAAAATGAGTGAAAAGTTTGGTCCCTGTTGTAACTTTAACGCTGGCAGCATTTCCGCGCTGTGTTGCGATACTTAAGTATTCGTTGAGCGAGGAATGCACTAGCTTTTTATTAGCGCCCTTTTAATTTAATATTTCGTTAAAAATTTAGATTTTGCATTTAGGATTTAAAGCTTTTATTTGATATTTTACTGTAGTGATAATATGATGTATTACTGGTTTCTATCCATCATCATTGTTTTCATCATATATTTCCTTTACATATCGATAAATCGATTCACGGTTTTTAGGTTTAATATTTAATTGTTATTTAATCATTTGAATATATGAATAAAACTATTTAACTCACTAATTAATTCTAAATTGTCAATTGTCAATGTCAACTTCTACACTCTAACAGACTATACTAAAATAACTAAGGAAATAGATAATCCAAATTGTCAATTGTCAATATCAACTTCTACAGACTATACTAAAAATGAAATACATATACTGTTTAATATTAAAAAAAGAAATGATCTAAGAAATTGTTTACAATTTTGGAAGTAGCATCTTCCCCCCCGTTTCGCTGGTTTCACACGACCAGTAGACAAGTCGAAAATCTAAGAATTGTGACTAATTCGAAAATAATTGGGCAGCCACTTCCGCCAGGTAACCACAATTGCCGACTTGCGTGCTACACAGCAACAATGCGTTCTAAAATATATTATTCTAAACCCTATCGCATTGTGATAAGAGCGACAATCGTTGCTATATACATTGAAGTACCACTTCTCACGGCATATTTATATATTTAACGTTCAGTATATACGGGAATTTCTTAAATTGTGTGAACGCTGATCGCGTGTCAGTTCATTTTTGGACAGCCAGTAGCCGGCTTCAAAAGCTTTTTGTAATGTACATATAATCATAAATGAAAAATTCGTCAAAGCCAAAGAGTTTATACATGGAGTATCATAGTATAGTAGTAGTAGCGATATTGTATGTCTTATTTACTTAATAGGTATTACTTACTTTGTCGACCTTATCGCATTCGTTTAGTACTAGGATTTTGTATGTATTTCTGATAGTACATAAATAACTCCTTACACTCCCAGAATCAAGAATGGGTTCCGCCCTTTACAGACTGTGTACCTGATGCTAACATTGGAGACGGCCTATTTTCGCACTCTACGACATTATTTACGAATAAATGAAAACAATTGATACACTTTTCATAAGCCTATATTTTTTAATTATAAGCATTTATGACGTCGTCTGAATGTTTCTGTTGTCACGTTTATATATTATTAACATTCCGTGAAACTTGAGATAACATCACATTCTTCATAATTTATTTTAATATTAAAGCCTTTTCAGATACTTTACACTAAAACACATTAATGTTTCAATGATCTTACTTTAGATAGCTGGGGTTTTGGCAGAGATCTCCTCCAAATCCCGCCATTTCTATCTGCAATGTGCCACTCCCTGCTTTAATGATGATTCCTTAATCTAGTCTATCTACCAAAGTCTATTTCTTCAATTTGTTTTTATTATTGAAGTATCTTTAAAAATAATTATAATCTATGTTCATATCAAATACGAACTCGTAGAAAGAATTTTCGTAGTAGTGTATGTAATTACAAAATTCAAACCTTTTTAGTATAGATTTCAACATAACGATATAAATGAACAAAGCGGGTATAAAAAATAAATATTCAAGAATTGTAGGAAAACGGAAAATATAAATCGCATAGCAAAAACTCACTGACCGTTCAAGGACAGCGCATTTTCTCACGTTGCATTCAAATGCTTATAACTTTAATGCAATCGCAAACAATATTAAGATTACCTCGGATTAAGTTTGCAACTTGTACTTTAAAGCGGAAATTTTTAGAGGCCATACATGTGAGTTATCATTTACACAAGGTCAAAAATCTATATATATGCAATAGGGCTTAGTAGAGACGAGAATATTTATTTTTCAATATAAACAATACAGACATCACAATTAAATAGATATATAGATATAGTTATAATTGTCAAGCGTCAGATAACATTTTTTTATAATGATATAAGTAACACAAGTAAAAAGAACACAATAGGCAGGAAATTTAAAAAAAACTGTGGCACTACAACCTTCTTAGGTTTTATATTTCTGTATTAGATTGACAGATCATGAAACAGATAGAGAAATCTGAGGCCCAGATCTAAAAAGGTTGTAGCGCCACTGATTTATTTATTGTATTGTCAGTGTCCTATGCCTGACACACTCGGTCAATTTTTGGGTCTAAGGCAAGCCGGTTTCCTCACGATATTATTTTCTATAGGCACGAAAATATATAATGACTCATAATATATTCTCTGCTACTCTTTAATCCAGTTCTGTGCTATTTTTCAGGGTTTATAATTTACTCGGGCGTGCCAAGGATTTTTATTACTTAGTTTAATAATTAATTTCAGTGTAAAGTGCTCAAATTATTGTGTTCAATATTAATTCATTACTTCTAGATATCAGTTTTGAATGCTCTGCCATAAGGTAATTTTTTTGTATATTTGCACTTGCTCCGCCAATAAAGAAAAACAACAGCTCGTCCAAGAATCAAAAATCAACAGTGTGATAGCTACAAATGCATCTTTTTCATCACTCCGTGAACGTTATTTGACAGAAAGAGACAAGACACTTAATTAAAGTTATTTTTTTAGGACTACAGACTCATTTGTCCACTTGGCACGTGGCCATAATCACACCTATTATCATAACAATTATGACCGTGGCGAGGATGATATATTATATGTTAAAAAACACAACTCTAAATTCGGAAAACAAAGGGAATACACACTGCACATACGGTTAAACGTTTACCGCTAATTGATACAGGTCCTTGAACTAATGAATCTGTGAATTTTCTTTCTTTACATACACTGTTATATAAAACATGTTTGACCACAGACGATTATACTGCTTATTAAAAAAAGCCACAACACAGATTACTCTAATTAACATTTATATCACACACAAAACAATACATACATAGAAAAAAACATTTAAAATGCTTACTATTTCTTACAGTATAGGAAATTAAGTGAAGAAGACTTGGTCAGTTGAGCGGACATTTAAAAATGTCTCTGTATATATGTAGTTCGTTACTTCCATACATTGTGTCTTGTGTGCCCATACCAAAAGTCGATGTCGCCAGACAACTTGAGGCCTAGGCATAAATTAATTTACATAGTTTATCTGTCCATACAAAGAAATTCACAACTTATTTTTGCCAAAATATAACTTGGTAATATAACAAACAGTCATTAATAAAAAATACTGTTAATGTATCTCCACGCATTGTACATGTAATTGTATTGGTAGAAACGACAATATGTATGACATATTATGACAGTATATTTTATATGAAATTTTTTCGGGGTAACAAAAAAAAAATTACCAGGAATTTGGGGTTTCTCATACATAGCGACATATATTGACTCACATATATTGACTCATATCATAGAGAAGTAACTATAACTTCTCTATGATATGAGTCAATATATTGCGTCCAGAAAGCAATGCTGTACCAACACCTCTAGCACTACTAACTATAGCTACTAGCACCATCTACTAGCTCTAGTTACTAGCACGTTATATATTTATTGCAGTTTACCACATCATACATAATATTATATTTAAAGTATATGTTACAATATATGAAATTTTTTCTAAATATAATTGCTACAAGAAATAAAAAAAATACTAGTAATTTGTGGTTATTGACAATTTCGTCTATAATAGTAATAATAGTTCTTTCTTAAAAATTGATGATTCAACGTTGCATGTGTAATTTGATGTCCGATATACCTTATCGTTGAATTAAGGTGTATATCCACATATATACAGTCTCAAATACAGTCAAATACAGTGTGTAAACAACTGAATTCTGAATAATTCATACAAACTTCGCGTATACCGCGTCAAGGCAATTTCATCAAATTTTTTCATCGTAATACATATTCATTGTATTATTACTTCATTTCGCTAAATAGCGTATCTGATTATCTCTTATTTAAAAGTCTTTGAGCGGGTCTTTGTCTTTGAGTATTATAAAAATACAGTACATATTAATGTTAAAACTTATGCCCATAAATACTAAAATTTATTTATCTATCTCTCTTCATCAAAGCGTAAACACCATTTAACAGAAAGGGACAGTGTAACATGCATACATACATATAGACAAGTATAAACTCAGAAAAATCTATGAGCGAAATAAATGTGTCAAAAGCGAAACTAGTGATGTGGCACATCAAATGTTTTTATCGATAACAGGAAAAAGGCGCATGCCCGCGCATCGCATATAAAACTTTGTCGGCGAGCATAAAGACATTTTGCGAGATGTGAGCGGTCTTTCACCTACAATCGCAAAAAGGCCCAGCGTTTTTGTACCATTCGAAACTCGATTCGTATTACTGCGCGAGATTTGTGAAATTCTAAACTTGCGCGTGTTGCGATTCGAAAAAAGCAGGTTATCCTACCAGTTCCCTCTAAACCCTTTGTATCGTTACACCTGTTTAATTAAACTGCTGATACAGACGAGACTATCATAGACGACGATTTTGTAACTGTGTTTGACAATATGTCTGCAATTTTTAATTGAAATGATTGGCGCTGCAACCTTTTAAGGTTTGGTTTCCTGTATCTATTCCATGATCATTAGTCAATCTAATATGTAAGTAGGTGCTTGCCTGCTGTGGTTGACACAGGTTTCAGATGAGCCGGTTCGAGCGAATGTTAAAGCACAAAGGAAGATTGGTGACAGCCAGGGTTCTAACTAGGTCCTCAGTGATGAAAATTGCACTCTCTATTATATAGTATAATTAATATGGTAAAGAAAACATCGTTTGCCCCGTATCTGAGACTAGAGTCGACGGTTTTTATGTATATAAATCTGTAAATATCTTTGAAATTTGTTTTAAATAAACTAGTTCAATACGTTTTATCTAAAAACCAATTTTGGACAGTCTAAAGTATTAGGAAATCTTCTCATGGACAGGATAAATTGCAGTCAAAGGAACCATGACACAATTCTTGCTTTATAATTTTAGTTATTTCGGATCAATTAAGAGAAAAGTCCATTGAAATACAAATATTTTCCTCGCTCAATTACTGTAATTAAATTAAACCTTATAAATCAATCTAAGACATCGCATTGCAGCTATTAGTGACGCTCCGTTCGAAAAAAACATCGACATCGATACATTAAGATTAGCAATGAATAGTGGTTTGAAAAATCTCGATAACTTGTCAATTATTTTACACTATTGATTTATTAATGAATAATTTATAGACATTTCTGTAAGATGTTACATTGTAGCTGGCGACTTTATTTGTAAGGAAATAATGTCTTCATTGACAGACTTGAAAAAGTAAAATAAATTTCGCATAATTTAATCAGTTACTATTTCTTGTTGCGTTCATATTATATAAATAAAAAATTGTTTTTTTTTAAATATTATAGTATAGTAATATATTTCGTAAATTAAAAAATCTAATGAAATTTAAAAAAAATCCGTAGGTTTGATCCGCAGTCATTTAACACTGGCTATTACAGTGAAGAAAAACATCGTGAGGACGGCCTCACTTGTCTATGGAATAAAAAAGGAAATACCGTGTTCAAAGAATGGTGGCCATGACCCATTTAGAGTTGTAGCGCCGGATTAGTATAATTTTGCAAACCTAAAGCGTGAGCAAATAATAAAATCGCAAGACAAATTCGCGTGGACTCGAGTAAGCGCGAGAGGCCGTTTGACGTATTTGTGTCAAGAGATACAAATACATGGAGATTTCAACTAAATTATTAATATTATTAATATCTTCTGGGACTTTCAGTGAAAGAAAGTATAATATTTGTATGTAAAAAGACGTTACATCATATGTATATGTAAAACATGAATAATATTCTGGCAACGAGGCTTTTGGTGGTGTTGTTCTTGGCGAAAGCACTGAAAAAAAAAATAAGCTCAAAAGGATTCAAAAGATGTCAAGCTCAGAATACCTATGCGGTAACGCAAGGCAATCTACTGGGACCATATAAATTCAAAGTTTTCGGTCTAAAAAATACTTGTTTTAAGTTTCAGAAGAACCCATTTGATATTTATTCAATATTTTTTTTAAATGAACGATACTTGACAATATAGTTTTACTGTTCGTCCCCAGCCTTTGGAAATTTTTTAGTATCTTCTAAACTATTTCATTTACAATTGCAATTAAATTAATATTACCTACTCCGATAGATCTATTTCTTCAACAGCGTAAAAGGCTCCACGCGGACAAAATCATGGTAGCAACTAGAATATGATCTGTATATAATCTGTACCGTACTAATTCATGCATATTTATATCAATGTTTGCATCGCGTTGCATATAAATATCGACAGCTCGTTATCTAGAACACTTGACAGCGTCAACTTTATCGATATGCTAATTATAACATCAATGAGATTTAAAAATACGATTTACATGGATTAAAATCTGTGTGTTTACTTATTAGTTAATATTTATATAAAGTTAGATCTGGGCCTCAGATTTCTATATGTATTGATCATTTGTTTTCTTACTAGGCAGGTGAGTGGTCAACCTTACATGTCTGACACACGCCGTAAATTGTTCTGTCTGAGCCATGTTCTTTGTCAATGACGTTTTTTTAATTGTTGCCAATAGTTACAAACTTTATACCAGTCTCAAGTAAAAGGTAGGAAAACACGCAAGAAAAAGAAACACATCAAAAGGAAACAAATGGATAAGCTAGTTAAAACATAATATTATGTAAATATTAAATGTTAATTTTATTATTGATTATGAAGGAAGATAATTTAATTTACTTGCTAATTATAATACAATAAAGGATAAAAGGCAGGAGATCTTAGTCGGAAACGGAATATTTAGTAATTGTAAGGAATTCAGAAAGGTGGTGTGGGAACAAGAAAAGAAAATATGGTTGAGGTCATCTCACAAATAGGGTTTCACACACACAAATATTATTATCAACAAAACGAAGCCTTGCTAAATGATGAGGTTAATATAGATGTCCTAAACGCTGTCAATGACTCACTTCGCCGTACAAGCTATAATGTTTGGTGCTCAGCCTCCCAGTGGTGGTAACCGGATAACCACAAGCTTAAGATGAGCATACTTCAGTCAATAGGCCAACGCTACTCTTCTAGGTTAGGTGCAATTTAAACCAACTCTATTAGTGTGTTCTACATCGTTACAATGATTTTCCAATAATTCTCATGAGAAAACAGGAAAGGGGTGTATCAGAAGGAAATAGCCACACCCAAGAAAATTAATACGTAAGATACTTTTTACAAGATGCAGTCACGTGAGGCATTAGCATAGACAATTGATGGTTGTCGATGATCTTTTTTATCTATGGTTATAAAGTTGTTTTTGTAGTAACTGTTATCTTGTTTTTTTAGATCATGTTAATATTATTTTTATTTAAAAAGCGATAAAAATTCTAGCTTATTAATTCATAATTTTATTCATAACTTATCTGTAGTAATAATCTATAGTTTATAATGGATATTAATAAATATTCAACTAAGATTACAGCGCTATAATGTCCCATAATAATACGTTAGATTTAAAAAATCAACTCCATGCCACTCACTGTCCGTGGCATGCAGTTTTGTAGCTACTGTTTTTTCTACAAAAAATCAAAGAACAGTGCAATGCACGATCGAGCACATATTAATATTAATAAATTGTGATTAATTATTCAATTCGCCATTCACAAATTGAGCTGTGATAATTTTGACGTGACTGAGTCATTTGAATATAGAACGTGTGAATATTCCATCTGACATTAGGCAGATTATATTGTCTTTGGATAACACAAACGCAAATTTCAACGGATTTTGTCCGGAAAACACTGGAAAATTAAAAAAAAATGGTTAAGAAGCTTTTCTTTACGATGAAAATACATAATATTTTTGAACAAAATTACATTTTAGATAAAATATACAAAAAATAGTATTTATTTGTAACAGAACAAAGTACTTGTCTGTACTAATATTACCAAAGGTATAAATTTATATTTCTGTATTTATAATAAACATAACCAACCAATTAAAAAAAATCACCGATAGAACGAGTAAGATTGTTATTACCAAAATCTTAGTCGCAAATATAAATAAATCGCAAAATTATAAGCAAAACTCGAAGACGACTGGAGACAGCCATGTTCTAGGTGAAAAAAGAAAGAAAATTTGAGTACTTAGACTTTTGTTGCCTAAAAGCGAACAGTGTCTGTCAGGATAGCAAAATGTTCAATATGTATAGCTACTATAAAGGAGAGGAAAAAAATCGTAGACAACTAGTTTTTAATAAATATGAAAAAACTACTCAATACTCGTAACAGTTAAGTATTAATAAAGAGATATAAACAAAAAAAGCATTGAAGATTGACATTTTCATTTATATACATTGTTGCAATGTTACCTTAAAAGAAATGTTTGTATTAATTACAGGATTCCTGCATTTTAACATACCTATTTAATTTATCAGAACGTTTTATGAATTTAAATACGAATATATGATATCGAAAATGTTTGTTATTCACCCAAGTACATTATGAAAGCTACGCCTTATTTATCATACTTTTATACGTTGCGATAAAAGAGACGGATATACTTTTGTTAAAGCCTATTTTTGTAATTACAAGGGGATCGTGATAATTTCCATACAAGTTCATTCCCCCCCCCCCCCCCTTATTATTTCCCAATTGTATTAAATGTAACCCACGAATAAATGTTTCATTTAAGACCGAAAAGAACGTTACATCGATTTAAATCTTATTCAAATAGTCCATAAACTATTTAGGTCTATTTTTTATCTCTGGTTCAACGTTGTTGTCTATTTAAATAGTACATTGCCCTTCCTCAGTACAGCATAACGCGGTCCCAAGTGTCCGAATAGCTGTATTCGCGGTTCCCGGTGCTATGCGTTCTATCTTCTTTGAGCTCGCCGCGCCCGAATGCCCGCGAAGGTATGTCATTGCATACCGCCGACCGCTGACGAAACGGTGGGAACTCGGGGACTTTTTATTTTGAATTTATTTTCGGAATTTGTAATTGTTTCACTAGTAACAAAAAGCATTTCCGTCAGTCATTTTCCAAATTTTGGAAATTTCATAACTATTGAATATTTTTTGAATTCGATAAGTCATTGTAGGTTTTACTTTAATTCTGATTTCGTATGAAATAATATTAACATATATATCTTCGCACTTCACTCTAGCAAACCTCTTTCTGTTGTGTCCATGGGCGGGATACCCTTAAAGTTAAGTTGCCTGCTTGCCTCCTGAACTTATACAAATACCTGCTCTTTGAGCTGCCATAATTTTTGACCACGCAATTTAAATTCTCGAGATTTTTGTTTTACTAGCATAGTTTACATAGTTAACATAATGTTTTGTTAATTAATAATTACCTACTAACACTAACTAAAACTACATATTATATATTTACATATATACATAACAAGCGCGTGGTTCCCCATTTACTATACAACAAATATTGTATTGTAGAAAGTTTGGTAACATGGTTCTTTAACCACTAAAATTAATCGAATTGGAGTAAGGTAATATAATATAGAATACCAATAGCGTGTTGGGGAGGTTAACGCGTTGACCCGCGTAATAGGGGTGGGGTCAAACTAGTGATGCGCTAGTTTAATGTCGATAAATTCTTAATTTCAAAACATTCCCGAATGGCCTTATGATAGAACTTCTGGCACGTAATTGTTTAAAAAAATTTAAAAAGTTTAGTACTATCTCCCAGGCCGATTTAAGATATTATGGAACTGGGGGAAAATACAGCCGCCCATGGACACTCTCAATGCCATAGGGCTCGCGAGTGCGTTGCCGGCTTTTTAAGAATTGAATTATTATTGCTATGTAAGCTAAGATTACTATGTACTCTGAATATCTGTTAGAATTAATAACTCCTGAAATATATGTATGACCCTTACAAAAACCCAAAGATAAATAAGTTAAATAGTTAATACTTTTTGCGATTACCAGCAAATATTTCATATAAAAAAATCAGTGGCGCTACAACCTTTTTAGAACTGGGCTTCAGATTTCTGTATCTATTTCATGATAATTTGTCAGTCTAATAGGCAATTAGGTGACCTGGTGTGCCTGACACACGCTGATGAATTTTTGGCTTTATGGTATTCTGAAGGTGTTTTATTTCGTACGAGCAGATGTTAAATGCGAATATAGAAAGGGGATTGACCCTACTATCTCCCAACGGTAGATCTAGGGGTTTCAGGACTAAGGTGGACCACTAATTGAACAAAATTATACACCATCCAGATTTGATATAACCTTCAATATTTAATAGAATATAATTACTTTGTATGGTTACAAACGTATAAGTTCTTGACTTGACTATGTGACCGCCTCCTGGTGCCAAAGCTGGATCCCTTGCTACCTCCAGGACTCATCCTGGATCAAATAATCAATACTACTCTCAAGTAGTATTGATTATTTCAATTTAAAACCTTAAAACTTCAGATTTATAAATAGTTAAGTTCGGGCTAAATCATAAACCATTGATTTTCAAATCAATATCAATATCTTTATTTCATGAGCACTTAATTACTTCATTATGTCATTTCGATACAAAAATAACTGGATTTTATAATAATGTAAACAGTAATTAATTATATTTCGGTAGCTGTTATCAATTTTTTATTTTTATTTCCAGACTAATGAATGAAGTATGAAATAATGATTATTAATAATTTTATTAAGGAAATACATGTTTTTGCTTCTCAAATCTCTGACTCAAATCACATTGCATGTATGTATAATTGGTAAAGTTCTCACTTTAAGTTGTCCCCGTATTTTTTAATTCTTGCCCATTATAATACTTAAAACAACTTGACCATTTTCGTTCGTCCTTTACGAGTTCATGTTTACAGACTGTCACGTTTTTAAATAAACATAATATATGTACGTGAAATTCATACCCATTGATTAAAATACCGCACAACTAGTTAGCCTTACATAACATATAATTATCACCGTGAATCTTGCTTGAATTGTTATTTTTATCACGTTTTTGTTTCGTTAATATGGAGTTTATTTTGTAACGACTATCATCGCGCCTTACCCGACCCATTGAATGTTTCTGACGACGCATTAATTATCTTAATTATTATTTTAAGTACGGCCAAAGCGTCCGTGCTAACGTGCCACTTTTGAAGTGCACCGATTATTTACATTAATAATTAAAAACGCAATAAATACAGTTCATCAATTAAGTATTTAGGAGAGGCTCAATTTTTTGCCGATCAAGGTTGTTGTTAATTAAAATTAAGTATTATTTTTATTATTTCACTGTTAAAATATTTGCAACAAGTTAACAGTAACGAAGCGCAAGTGAGTTTCAGTAAATTGGTGTATTGGAATCGAAAAAAAAATCTTGGAACTAGAAATATTACTGTACCCTATTTTTCTAATGCCTTACGATTTTGTATTTGTGTAAATGTTTTAAATATTTAAGATATTTTATATAAACGATAAAGTTTATTAATGCGTTTTTTAAACCTGTTCCATCCATGTCTGCACATAGACAACTCTATAAAACAATCGATAACTAGATTGACACAGCACATCACTATTCACCGAAGCTCCGCCCAAGCTTATGGCTTACCCTATGCGTGAGAGGTGAAAATTCAGCCTTTACAAACAAAATTCCCATCTAACACCTTTAAATATTGCTTTAACTTGTAACAAGTAGCTTATAAAGACCTGTGTTCTTAAATCTCACCAATGATTTAAAAAGTATACGTAATTTCTACTAATCGTATTTTCTCTTTGTATAATGACGTATAAATGTAGCAATAAAGAATAATAAATAAATACAGTATTTAAAATATTCTTAACCAATAGTAATAATAATAATTTAAAATTAAAACAAATATGAAAGGTTTGGTCCTTGTGGCACACCTTTAGCGCTGGCAGCATCCTCGCTGTATTGCGATACTTATTAGTTAATGCAGACGACATTTTTACGTGACCGAAATAATTATTTCATCAGGCATCAAACCTGTTTATAAGATAGTTAAGTTACAATACATATTTTATTCTAATGATAGGTTTCTGTATGTCATTACCAATGACCTTATCCGGCATTTTTGCACTGATAATAATTATTATGAGGAAAAAATATGGCAAGTAAATTGTTTTTGTTGTTAGCCACGACTTCGTTGTGAACGTTTATTTATTTATTTATTTGGAAACAAAACATATACATCTTTACAATAAAAATAAAGTTAAAAAGAAAACATAAAATAAACACATTGGATGTATCCAAAATAGAGAGGAAGGAGGAAGAAAACAATAGGAAGATAATATTACGTTTTTGTACGTTTAGTACGTGTCTTTTATATGTAAAAAATATATACATAGGTAAACTGTGCTATTTCCTCAGCATTTTAAACTAATTAGTTGAGAAACAAGTTAACATAATAACATTGATATGAACCGTTTTTAAACGATGTATTGTTTATCAATAGGTGAAGATCTGGTTCCAAAACCGAAGAAGCAAATACAAGAAGATGATGAAAGCCGCCCAAGTGGGGGCACCGCCGCCCAACCTTGGCCTCCCTCCCGGCAGCCCGCCTAACAACAACCAGTTGTTACATGGTCAGTATTTGGAAAAGAAATTCCAAGGTATATTACCCATACTTATTTTATCTTTTTTAGTTTTTTTTGTATTATATTAATTTGAATTACAATTTAATGCATATTGCAAGGGCTTTTCCGATAAACTAATTGAATATAGTTAACCGACCCATCTTTTGTAAATCTTTTAAAATCTTCACGCTTCGTCACGCTTTCAACTTCCAATATACAAAAAGCTATGCTATTTTAAAAGAAACATGTTTAATACTGATTACACAATCTTTTTTATCATTCCCAGGTGGTGGAGGCAGCTCTAGTGGCTCCCAGCACTCTCCTTCAGCGTACCAAAGTGGACCAACACAGGCCCACAGTCCCACGCCCAGTTCTACACCGGTTTCAGAGTTGTCCCCCGGTTTGTCTCCAACGGGGACTCCTTGGGACGTTAAACAGCCCCCACAGCAGTCTTGGGACGTAAAGGTTGGATATGTAAGAGAATTTCTGAAATTTTACTACACTATTTACAAAAGTATATTTATATGGTTTAAAAAGATTAAAAGTTTCCTATTATTTTTAGATTTTTTTGATTCCATTGTCTTATTCTTAACGCTTTCGAAGCATTTTGTAGTAAATGCAACTTCTTTATATAAGATATTGTTTTAGCCTAATTCGGGGCGGTCGCCGGACGGTAGCTGTGATGTCAAACCCCACCAACAATCGTGGGATCCCAGGGTCGGTTATGTAAGTACAAATATTACTATTTAAACCAGCCCGAAGTTATGTGAAGGGCCTTTATAGCTCAGCTCTTGCTTTGGCCGAAATGGAATATTGAAGTATTTCCGAACCAATTCGACTTGAATCCTTTAAGAAAAGAGTGTATCAATTCGCACTCTGGAACCCTTTGGCATTGAGTGTCCATTGGCGATTTAACTAACGTTTGTCCCCTCTTCCATAAAAAACAACATACAACTCCTTAAAATTAATGGATTTTTCTTTTCATGGACGCATAAAATATAAGATGAGAGAAAGTTTTCTAAGCATTTTTGACCTTACAAAAGACCTCTGCATATTAAACGATTTTACTTGTTTAAGCAAATCATTACATCATGCATTTTAACAATGATGACGTAAAAGTCTCATTGTATTTTTAATACACTTAACAAAATTTCATTAATTTTATACTTCTAATGGTAAAAGTAGCTTTTTTCCAAATGAAATAAATACCGTGAATTTAATTTAGATAAATGCTCCAAGGCTCACCCTTGCCACACCCATACTCATACAAAAATGTTATAGAGTTTAATCGTTTTCATAGGTATAATAAGTAAATTTGATAGATATTTCTAACTCGAAGTTTGAGGTACCTAAATACAAAAACACTTAAATATACAGTATTTATAATATTCCTAACCTACAGTGCAATAATAATAATTTAAAATTGATAAATAGAAAATAAATTGTCACCATCTACCACCTTATATCTGTTATAGACAATTTTGATATGTTTAGACGTTTCATAAGTTATTAAGAAGAGAGAAAACGTGGCTTTTAAGAACTAAACAATAGAGTTTATCCATTGTTCCATAGAATAAAATTTTAAAAATCTGTCGCTTTACAGTGAATAATTTACAATGTAAGACTTGAGGATACTTAGAAATGTGGGACGGGGACACTTAACTTTAGTCCTAAAAGTTCAAGTGGCTATTATTCCACAGACTTTAAAATATACGTTTAACACTACGAAACTTTGACTATGAATGGAGCTTTTATTTCAAACAAGCCAATTCGAATAACTTATATTATGAACTTACATATTTTGATATTTGATATAATAATTCTCGAATCCCAACTCGTATTTTAGCTTCATATCTTAAATGCTTACATTTCAAGTACAATCCCTCCTAATATAATACCTAAATATAATAACTAAAATATATTATTAAAAGGAGTCCCATTAGGCAAGGTTCCGAAGATACTAGCAGCGTTTCCCCTTTGAATAGCTAGACTAATTCTTTACTCAATCCTAGTCGGTGTTTGCTTGGTTTCCGTTATTACTCCAGATTTAGAAAAAAATCAAACTATGATATCACTACAAAACCAAAAACACGAAATGTTCATCATATTTTTATAAAAGGTTATTCGACTACTGAATTACTGGTTCAGTAGTCAAAGTCAATATCGAAAATCATTTCTTCATATAGGTATGAACGAAAAGAAATATACATTAATTGCTTCTAATTTTACATTTACTGCCAGTTCTCAAGTCAAAGGCGTAGAACAGAGGAGAACTGGCAATAAACTCTCCGCCACTCTTTTTGATCGCCAAGTTTTTTTTTACATGATGTTTGTAAGGTACTGCAACTATTACACCATGATCCACATGATATCTTAAGTAATTAATAATAATAATATAAATTAAACACGAAGATGTGTCTACTATTAAAATCTAAAATTAAAGTATAATGTTTTTTTGCTAAATTCATGTGCACTATTACTGCTTGTAACATATACTGTGGTATATGTATATTTGATGTGCTGTACTTAAATAAGTAAATGATTTTAATTGTAGTGAGGTTTTGAAAAGTCCAGGGTAAAAAAGCTCACGTCATACAGCGGTGAGTCGGAAATCCCAATTTAGAGAACAGTTGCGCGCATATAGCCAGTCTTATTAGATAGAAGCCTTCTAGTCTACTTGGAGTATAATAATGAATTTGATCACACAGGGTGCGCCTGGAGGTCCATGGGACATGAAGGGTGCGCACGCACATGCTTTGCATCATCAGGCGGCGCCGCAGCCGCATCCACCCTACGTGCCGCAGTACTCCTGGTACCAACCTGAAGCCAACCCAGGATTACTGACGTAAGTATTCAGCAACATGTATATTTTCCAAGTAGCTTCACCAATGGATCATGAAGTAGTCCATAGCGTCATAGTTTAGATGTTTTACGCCCATTTATTAATATACACAAACATCACTAGATTTTCTTTTATTTTACTAAAAATAATAAAAACAACACAATTTTATGTATACATTATTGAAAGTAATACAGAAAATGTAATTCGTCATATTTTTAGATGTTTAATTTAATTAATTATAATCTTGCTTTAGCCTCCACCATGAATAGAGTCTTTTTTACTAGTACTTTTGAATAAATGTTTAAATAGTATAGTATTTAAAAAATAAAATCCGAATTATAGGTATAATAAACAAATTATTATTTACAGTGAAAATGGCCTAGCCTTATTTCATCGGATGGGGTTGAGGAGCCAATTCCTAGGACCAAATGAACAAAGCTATGACAGCTGAAGCAGTGTTTAGGCCTATTTATTGAGCTGAGATACAGATCATAACCAACAGTCCAAATTAATATAAAGTATCCGTCGATTGGTTATTGGTACTCTTTAATAAATATTTGGATTAAGATGTCTATCTCAGATGAAAAATAGATTGAGATAGGTTATTGGGTTTGGGCGATAGACACAATACGACAGATATAATTTCGAAGAGACAAATATTTATAAATATATAGAATATTTGGACTGTTAGGCCGTTCTGTTGCTCAGTTTCTTGTTATTAAGTGGCTTCGTTTCCGATTTGTCCATGGCGTGACATTATTCCACAGAACATAGTATTCACTGTTGCCATGACAACGGCGATTGTTAAACTGTCACATCAAATACATAATTATCAATTTCAATAACTTTTTACAATTGTATTAGTTAAAATCGACAAACCCTCGTTTGTCTTAGCGACTATCGAACGGATTTTTACAGGGTTTAATTCTGTAAATATAGCTGAATTTTTTTTATACTTAGTTATTGAAAATGGTTAATTAAAATCTAATTTAGTTTAAACTGTTACAATGGCACACATTCAATTATAACTTTTGTGGTATAGCAATAAATAATTGGGGATTCGTATAATAATCAAATTATTAATTCAAAAAATTATTTGTCAACAGGGTCTGGCCTGCGGTCTAACATCGTTGGGTAAAAGAAAATTGAGAAAAGTGGAAAACAAGCTTATTGCCACAGAATATATGCCATTGTAATCGTTTTATACAGGCAATGTTTAAATGTATAGTTTATATTATTTTATTAGGCGTGCAATAATGTACATATTAATATAAATTCCCATTTTATTTGCATCTTGCTAATTACCTTGTAATGGACAATTCTTCATAATGGGCCTACTGCGTAATCGATAAAAAAAATTAATATGACAAATGAAGGTATTCGAATGAAACCCTGATAAAAAATTGCAAATTACCCGCAAATGTTTTTTAAATTTACTTTTTATTTATTATATTTTTTTTAACGCCAGAAGTTTTTTGAGACGAATATTTCTTTCTTTTTAATATAAAGAATCTATTCCTATATATGTATTCTTGACTTTCTGGACGATAAGGAAAATACATTAAAATTGTAGGCCCTTAAACAAGTCTCCTATGTATAATTGTCCAAACTAAAAATTTGTACTAAAAGCAACAGACATTGCAACTATAGAAATTGCGCATGCGCATTATTTCAGTTTGTTGTGAGAATTCACGAAGACCAAAATTCGCTTCAATTCTAAAATGTCATAATGACAACGCACACGTATTTTTAAAAGTTAACCTTATTTTAATTGAAAAACTATTTTAAGCTTTAAAACATCCGTCTGATAACTAAAACGTCAGAGCTTACAAAATACATTGAGAGGGAATGTTCTAGAAAAATATTTTATTTAGATTACAAAGGACTACTCCATATCTTCCAATACCGATTACCCATACTTGTACTAAAGTTTTGTACCATTCAATAGACTGGTTGTAGTAACTAAGTTGGTTTTATTTTACTAATTCAACTTAGTATTACAACAACTATTAACTTATTATATTATTATTATTACTATTAGGCCCGGCGCTCATTATCAGCATCAGAACGGCTGAAGATTTTAGGCGATAAAAAATATTAAACATTAACATCACGGCAATAAAGTAGAAATTTCCATGTTATGATCGTAGTAACACAAATACCGCTTCGGTAAGCTTGAGGCTACTGCATCGGCAGCTTTGAGTCCTCTTCGGGATACTTCGAGATCGTCTCTAAGACAGTTGCAGCATGCCAAGACATAGTTTCCGACATTGTGCGCTTGCACGTAGGAATGCCGAAGGATCCCTTTTCTTGCCGATGTCGATAATGCCGGCTTAAAGAAAGAGCGTTCTAATTCTTGCAATGCGAGTCATGGGTATCACTTAACATTGGGCTGAGCCTCCTACCCGTTTGTTTCCCGTTACACGAAAGAAATAAAGAAATGGAATATAAGGCTATTGAGGTTGATATTGGGAGTTATAGAGAACCAAATTGTTCAGACTAAACTAATATTAGTCCAGATCTTTAAGAATTCGAAATTCCATAATAAAGGAAACTTAAATTACATAAATTACAACTATAATAAATAATGAATAATAGTAACAGTTGGATTATATTATTATTTTACATTTCGTATTCAGTTAGACATTTAAATGGAGCTCTGCGTTTTAGTAGATGACTTATTTATTAGTGAAACAGAAAGAGAAACCATTCTGTTGTGATATAATTTTAAGCTATTTTTTTGTGAAATTATACGAACGATAGTTTATTTGGGCAACATGTAACTAAATATTACGCTGTTTTAGCAAACATCTAAAAGTCAAAATATTTACTCTGAAAGGAATACGATAGATATAAAATATATTGCATATGTGTGTCATTCTAATATTGTAAGATGTTGCTGTTGACAGCAACTTAAACGATAGAAAAGACCCACTGAAAGTCGGTATTGCTGTTAAAGGCATCTTAAAATATAGAAAATATAGGCCAACTGATAGTCAATGTTGCTGTTGACAGCAAGTTTCAAGATAGAAAAAGACATGGGCCCACTAAAAGTCGGTATTGCTGTTACTAGCAACAATGTTGCTGTTGTCAGCAACAATGTTGCTGTTGTCAGCATGTCAACTTAAAGCTGAGTAAGCCTAATAGCAAAAATTATTGTGTTTTTGTATTATTTGTGTGTTATTTAAACCAAATACCTACAGTATTTTTATTTTCTTTTTAAATAGGAAAGACCAGTATTTCAGTTAAAACAGTGTAATTAGATTTAGCTTCCATCACTTAGCGCGTACTATGACTAAAAGTTATTGTATTTTGACAAACTGGAGACATACTTAGCGCTAAGTCTCCACTCAGCTAAGAGCTTAAGACGCATTATTTTGTCCTGTTTGATGTAGGCACATGTATTATATTAAAAACATGTCAAGTTACAATCTAGTCTTGAGCTCATACTTACGCGTGGAAATATGTTGCCCAAAGACACTGTTTTCGCGCAAAAATTGTTGAGAACCGATAATAATGTACTTTTTCTTTAATACTAAAATCAATTCATTTATTTTATTAGTATTTAAATAAAAAAAGTTAAATATTTAGTAAATTTTAGTTGAAATAACTGAATTGGTTTCAGTTGGGTCTTTACGGGAAGAATGTAAATATTTTTTGTAAAATATAGAATATACATATAACTATAGATAGATTAATTACATCATAATTACAATGTATTATAAGGAAAGTGGAACTAAGAGAAAGTGAATTAATTTTTTTTGTCAAATAAAAATGGAAAAGATTGATTTTGTGTTTTATTTTATTTCCATAGAAAATTGCCTAATTAACTCGGTGAAAAACTAGATTCCAATTACTAGGTACAAAATGTGAAGAAATTTTATCGATACAAGTAGGTACTCTAAAGTATTCAGTTTTTTACATCCATATACAGGTCCTGCAACGCAATTGCAAGCGCTCTGCCATTGTCAGTGCCTGGTATCACTTCACATCAGGCGATCCTCCTGCCTGTTAATAACAAAATAAAACCAAGGTTTAGAAGTAGAAGGTCAGCCAGAAAGATTCATGGCGCTCTATTTTCTAGTTTATAAAGTCATCTAGGAATAGAAGGTCGTATCCAACTTATTAATAAATTGCGAATTACCAATAATTTTATTATCTTCTGATACTGGGTTTCTACCCAAATGTCATCATAGAAACAAAAGAAACCCCGTTATATCTTCCACCTGCTCCCTATATACAAGCAGAAGGAATCCAGATGTAGATGGATTATCTATTTACATCTAATACCTATACGAGAGCACGAGAGCAGAATACTGGTTAAAGTGACTAGTTAACAGACTTGATAGACATAACAGTTATTACTAACAACACACATAGAAAATAAATAACAATATTAAAAAAATATATAATAAGAACCTTTTTTTTCTTTTAAAGAACAAGATAGGTACGTTTTAAGTGTGTTATGCGTGTGTGTTATGGTTGTAATTTGCCCTGGCTCAGCATTCTGCTGAGGAGCAGAGTGTTCCACAGCGCTGGTCTTTCTGCCAGAGACCACAGTAGCTAGTTTTCGCCTCAAACAAAAATATAATGATACTAATACTTAGTAGAAAATAAAAAATAATAATTTTAGTAAAAGCTAGCAGTGTAAGTAATGAAGTCTTGTGTTAAAGTAAATAAATAAAAAAAGAATAATAGTTAAAAACTATATTTCCTAAAGGGTTTTGTTTCGTTAGAAGGTAGATGTTTTTTACAAACTGCAACTGAATCATACATATACATACATATTATATGACATAAAACCTATAGAATTCTGTTGTTACTGCATAAAGATCGCGTTATCAGTTGGAAACCAATAAATTTAAACATGGACTCTTCCTATATTCTGTCCTTATACTAAAACTACAAGCTCTAGTAATTCTATACAAATATCTACGCCATACCACTGATTTTTTGGTTTGGGGCAAGATTCAGACAGCGCTAAGTATGACGTCGTGGTCCCCTACGTCAAAAAGATTTCTCATACGGAAGTAATAGAGTTTCGACTCAGTGTTGGCGCAGTGGCTACACCGTGCGACTCCCATCTTTGAGGTCGTAAGTTCGATCCCAGGCTGCATCAATGGCTATGTGCGCATTTAACATTCGCTAGAACGGTTATTGGACGGTGTGTGTCCCAGGCACAGGCGGCTGATCACCTACTTGCCTATAAAATTTATAAATTGTCATAAAACAGATACAGAAATCTGATAGCCAGACCTAAAAAGGTTTCTAAAGTTCCGAATCTGAATTCTAGAGTAATCAATGAAAAGTATCATATCCGGGGGTCTCTTTAAAACTTGACCCATATAAGATTTGCGCTTAACTTCATCAACGTGTTTAAATCATGGATAACCTACTTGCTTCCCGGCATTAAAATATATATATCTGAGGTCAGTCATAAATGATTTAGCGCCACTGGTGCATTACTTCATTAATAATCTCGTGCTTAGTTCGAGATTGACCTACTTAATTGTAAAACAAATAAAAAACGATTAAAAAGAGTGGTGGAGCGTTTATTGCCAGATTTTCAGTTCTACGCCCTTGATTTGAGAACTGGCAGTAATTGTAAAATGAGAAGCATTTAAAGTGGATTTATTTTTTTGACGTTCATAAATGTATATTGTGTTATCTTATGAATAAATGATTTATGACTTTAATTAAATTCTTCCTTAATTTATATTTTATTTTTATGTTTTAATTTAATTCTTTCAAATAATTATATAATTTATGTACAACTAATCGTCTTCCTAAAATACTTAATAAAATATGTATAATAAGATACTTCGCGTTTCATGACGAATAGCGCTATCTGACAGTCGTGATACGCAAAAATACTGTTTATCTTACAAATAAGTAATACATAACTTATTTGGAACTTATCCGGACATTGAGAAACAGACCCTAAGCCGCCTAACTTATAGGCCATATAAATAACTATAATCTACATATGCAAGTAATCTTTTGAACAAATGATGTTTCAAGACTTTCCTTAACGTAGTATAATTCTGAAGCCTTTACTTTTTAGTTTCATAAAATGTACATTAGTACATATATCTGTCGAAATTCAGCAAGGGGAGAATTGAAAGTTTCGATACCGCTTTTTAAAATGAATTTATGTAATTATATTAATTTCAAGTCTATAGTCTATGTAATCCATACGAATATAGCAATGCTGTATCCAGACGCGATACATAGAATTACATAATAAGATACTATAAAAAACATTAATTTCTTATTGCTAATTTACATACCGAATGCCTGAGTGTCCTCATACCATATTAGTTTGAAATGCAAATTAAGCGACGTGCACACAAATACAAACAGATTAAAATACTCAACTTTTTCTATAATTCGTTATTGTCTTTATGGTATTTATGACAATTAGGTCCAGTTATGACAATTGACAATATGCAGGAAAGAGCAATCGTCTTAATTTTATGTGTATGCAAATTATTAACATTTGATATCTTTTTCACTTAATAGTTAAACAATTTGTTTCGAATTAAGGTAATAACATTGTTGTTCATTTAAGTATTCAATAATTGCAAAACAACATCTATTTTTGTCGATGGTATTTAAATTTTAAATACTTTTGCATATTGTAATATATAGTTGCTTGTATAATTTCAGTCAAATAAAGATGCACGCAGACATTCCTAAATCTTACAATTAAGTGGAAGTCAATGTCAATTCTTAATCTATGGTGTCACAATGTTAGTATGCCAGCTAGTTGAAACGACTTAATATCGCTTGCTTCACTCTTAAATTTATTTTAAAATTCTTCTGCATTATATCTATATAAATACCTCTTTGCACTCTGTGTCTGTTTTGTAGAGAGTTTCATAGTCTTGAAGGGATTGTCAAATACGTCATGAAAAGGCTAACAAATTGAGGGCTTACCAATAACAATGAAGACGTGGCTTCGGCCTTTAAAATTACCAAAATTCTTCAATTATTATAAAGAACAAGACCTGGCTGTATGGACTAATGTCCTTTGCTTTTCTCATTAGGGATACATTTATACCATCATCATCTAACAATTCGAATAAAATATGTATTATAAATCCATCATCCATTGCGATATAGATAAATATTAACGGTATTTCGGAAGGACTAATGCAGGTACATTGTACCCAAGACCCTATCACAGCCATATTCAAATAAGCTAGCTTTTTATGCCAAGTTGTGATTTATATGGGCAAGCTTGAAGGAAGCTCTCTATTAGACACAGTTGCGTTAAATGGAAAAACTTAATAAAACTAATTTACCAATTATACTAAAACAAATAAACGTTTTCGAATGAGCGATTTCCTTGAGCTTTGGTAATTTATAACTTGTTCGAATTGAAAACACTTAATAAAAAGTTTGTGGCGATACAACCTTTTCTGGGCCTCAGATTTCTGTATCTGTTGATCAACGTTCTGTGCTGACACACACTATAAACTTTTTGAGTAGGCAAGCAAATTTCCTCACGATGTTTTCTTTCACCTTTTGAGTGAATGTTAAATGCGCAGTTAGACAGAAAGTCCATTGGTGCACAGCCGGGGATCGAACCTACGACCTCATGTTTCATTAATTTGATAAATTTCTTTAAATATTGTTTGATGATTTGCTTTTTTAAAAGAGTACCGAGAGTTTTTTACGCCGGCTTTTTCTCTCGGCCTACACCCTCTGTCTTCTTTGCCGATGAGTAGGGATGCCTACAGGTTCGAATTGATTGACGTGGAATAAGTGATACCTAGATGATCTATGTTCCAAAATAAACGTATTTTATTTTATTTTTCATGGATGAGACTCGCTCGTTGGAGCGAATAGGCCAAGTTATAATATATGTTACTGAGTTATCGTTTAATTAATAATGTATGGCCGTTTAATAAATTTGTAACTGATGAAAATTGCGAATTTATTACTAACTTGGTATAAGTGGTGGTCAGAGAATGATTAATGTAATATAATCGCTTAGCCACAGAAATAAGTTATATTTTAGTATAAGTTAAGTTAAATTGGTACACTACCTAATACAATTTTATGGAAAAAATATGTTTCTCTAAAATCAACTTAACAAATAAAATTAATTTGTTGAAAGTTTTTATCGCAACTCACTCGACAATAATATAAAACGAAGAATATTTATTAAAACAAAATGTAGTTTTTTAACTAAACTCCCGTCTATTTTAACGCAGTAATACTACAATTTGGTAGCAGCAAATAACTTTCTTAAATCAGTTTGTTTGCTTCACTAATTTCGGAATCATTAATTATCAACACTAATGAGTGTTATATATAAATATACCACTATATTTAAATACCAATAAACTTTCGCTTTCAGTAATTATAACTGATAAAAAATAATATTGACGTTCGATTGACAGAAATTTCAAGATGTCTGCCAGCGCTTCCCGCGCAAAACGCTTCGTAATTAAAATGGCGATCAGCAGCCAATTATTATGTGCCTTTATTGAAACGTAGTGCAGATGGTGTGGGGTTTTTTGTATCGCGGCGCGGTGCAAAGGGATTTTTGTTTTTACCAGGTTGTAGGTAACCTGGCTTAGTGACTGGTTAAATGCGGAGTTGAGACAACATTTAACATGGATTAGAAGTTATCTTTGACAAGTGTGAATTTGTTTAAAAAAAATATTTTTTACTAGCCGATCCGACAATTTAACTATGAATATTCATTTCGACTTGGTATTATTAATTGAAAAAAATTCACAATTTTTTTTTATTACTCTACTAATATACAACATTATTTGTTAGTTTTTCTAGACATTCTGTCAATTCAGTACGCTTTCTATCAATGGTTTGTCAAACGCCATAAGCTTAAACAAGTTTGAATTGTAAAACCGCACTGAAAAAAGAAATTTGTGTATTCTTATTTTTTCTGTCATAAGAACCTTCTCCTCTCAATCAGCCAGCCGATCACTGGTGATGCCGTGACCCGGGGAAATAGGGATCATTTTTGCATATAAAGATTTTATTTTAATGACATATTAGTTTATTCTTTGCATATTACTTTTTATTTTCCTATAATATTTGATGTTTTTCAAGCGACCTCAATAGTCATATTCTCTAGTTTAAAAGCCTTTAAGATTTTTAGACATCCTTATAAGCGTATTAAGTTCGAAAACTCGAGTACTTTTTTTAAACATTTGCTGTCATCATTTCTGTAGACCATCACAAAATTCGTAAACTTCAAAATTTAACGATTCACAAATATTTTATAGCAATTTATTATAACTGGTTCGGAAAGGTCGTTCAATAATAAATATGTTTGCGGAAAAAATGACGTATTGACGGTCAAATTAGTTGTGTCTCCGTTAATAGACGCTAAATATATTTGTTACTTTGATAAATTGCCTAAACGAATGTATACGAACCGGGAATGCATTTGTGTAGAGTTATTATTGGATATATATTTTTGTATTTTATATGCCACTTCAATTAATTTTAAACACTGGATTCTATACCAGGGCATTTCTGGGCCTCCCCAGGTCAACCAAGGGTATCTGGCGGGACTTGACGCGATGGTCAAACGCCTGTCGCGACAAATTGAGCCCTCGCATGGCAGCTTCCAGCCCATCAATAAATAGCTGGTCCACAAACCCCCTGAATCAGAAGAGCGGGAAAATCCATATCACAGCACGAAGGATGCATATACCTCGAACGGCCTAAAATAGATGGGGGTTTGGATAATGGTGGAGATATTTGTGGAAACAGGCACAAATTATTGCACAAACAAGGTTATCAACTTTGGGAGCGTTGCCCAGAAAACCCGATCAGCCAGAACCCCATCAAGCGACGCAAATGGAATCGGATAGGCTACGAAAAGATGCCAATCATATTCCTAAGCAGGCACTTGATTGGAATCCGCAAGGAAAGCGGAACCGTGGCCGTCCCAAACAAACCTGGCACCGAACAGCTGCAGACGAGGCAAAGAGTGCCGAAAAGACTTGGAGCGAGGTGAAACACGAGGCTCAGGACCGATCGGGACTCACTGTGGACGCCCTCTGCCTTATCCATGGGTTATAATAAATAATAATATTAAAATATTTTTTTAAAAAGTATGTCTTTGAAGACTAAGGATTTGTTCAGCTCTTGTATATTTAACAATAAGCAACTTATCGGTACAACTATAGCACTATCAGCGAATACAAATAGAAATTCCTAACTAAACTCACATTTATTGAAAATGTGTCGAATAACATAAAAAATTACGTAATAAAACACGCAACGCTGTCCCCACGCCCACATCGCCTAAAGTGTCACACTTTAAAAAACGGCAAAGAAGGGAATCGAACCCCCGTCCATTGAGCGCAGGAAGTGCCCGCCCACGGAACCCTTTTAAAAAATAATAAAAAGGACTCAGGAACTAAGGGACAAAGGAAAAAAACGTATTTTTGGCATCTGCTTCAACAAGTCTCATAATACAATTTTATTGATATTAACTGCGCATTAAGAAATTGTAGCGTCTGTTTTATACATTACTGATTCTTTTTACATATTTTACCATATTACAATGAAATAAGTTATTTGATATGTCTTTCGAAAAACATTTCCCCAACTAAGAAAATTGTACTAAAAACGTTACATTTGTTTAGTTAAATTTATTTTATATATATAAACTAGCGGATCCGACAGACGTTGTCCTGTCTACACGTCTTTAATTTCAAAATTTCAATTTTTAATAAGCCATTTTGATGAAAGTTATTATACAAATGTTATGACAATATCTAACGATCCAGCACATGGTCACACACGATATAACACAATGATAACAAAACTTTTTTTAAATTTCGGGACAGACTAAAATTAAAATTCGAATATTATTTAAAATTTGACACTGCGATGGTAGCGCCGTCTGTCGGATCCAATGTAAAACATTCCAAAATCAATCAATCAACAACTAATAAATTGAAAATTAATTAAAAAAACATTGTCCAGCGGACAAAATTGTGAATATAAACCATTCCCAGATCCCCTTGAACACACACAAAAAATGTCGTCTAAATCGGTCCAGTCGTTTAGGAGGAGTTCAGTCACATACACACGCACACAAGAAATATATATATTAAGATATACAAAAATAAATTTTAATTACTATTTATGTGTATTTAAACAAAGATAAGTAAGCAAAAACTTTAATATACAGAAAAAAAAGGTTATTTAAAAACATACACTAGGATTCCCAGTCGTTGATAGTATCTTCCTTTTGATAGCGTTACTTGACAATAATTCCCTATTATTACTATATTATTAAACTATGGTTAAAAAAACACTTTCCGTTTCAGTATAAAACAGACAGAGATGTTATTTACGATCGTTAGTGAATGTATAGTTTTTTATCGTTCCTGAAAATTGTTTTTATGAAAGTTGTTAAAATGGTCTCTTTAGGTTTACGTTGTCGTAAGTAGTTCTAGCAGCTGATTAACCGGTTATCATGTACTAGTTAAAAAATTTGGGTCTGATTTAACGTTCGTAAATTAATGTTTATTTATTATATACCGGGTTACACATAAAAGGACAGGAAAAGAGACGCAGATCTCCGAAGGAACACCAACTGGGAAGACGTAATGACATTGACAGTGCTCAGAGGTCAGAGAAGAAAATGGGCGAAAAAAGTCACTCAATGGACACCTCGCTACAACACCAGTGGAACGTCTGGTCTAAGGAGTTTGAATATCTTAAGATTCTTTAAAGTTGCGCAACATAATAGGGCCTCTTTTAATCCTTGAAACAATTTATAAAGATGGATATAAAATTAATAAGAGGCCTCCTGCAAATGGCTCCACCTCTCTCTATCTTGAGCTTTCTCCCAATATAACTTCTTTAAGCTTTTTGACGAAGAAGTTCAACAATAAATCATATGTTGCGCAACATAACTATGTAAATAAAAAATAAATTGCGTTAACACCTCTTCAGGCCTCAGATGTCTAAATCTGGTTCATGATTGTCAATCTAATAGGCAAGTACATAAGCCTTCTGTGTCTGACAAACGGCGTCGACTTTTTGGGTCTAAGAGATGTCGGTTTCCCAACGATGTTTTCCTTCACTTAAATGTGCACATAGACAAAATCGATTGGTGCACAGCCATTGAACCTATTGAACCGCAGGGATGGAAGCCGCACGCTAAAGCCAACACGGATCTACTAACTAAGACAAAAGACCGTATATTTGTTTCGCAGAATAAAAGCGTCATTTAATTGAAGACTCTCCAATCACATTGTGTTTTTAGTACTTACGTAAGACTGGCTTAAATTGTTTAATTGTATTGTTATTATCGAATAACTAAGAATTATGTATGTGATACTCAAGGCTCTAATCAAGGTTTATAATACTGGTCTGTGGATCACTAAAAGCCAGATGCCTGTACCGAGGTTACAAAGAATTATTTTGTGTAAAAACCTCAAGAAATACTGAGAGCTGTGCGGCGACCTCAAAGCGAGCCGGTGTCTTGATGAGCGAATTGAGATTTAAATGGAGGAGGCGTTTCGTAAAAACACTGATAACTTTGTAATATTGGTTTATTATTTAATATGTCATAATTACATTTCTTAATATGATTACTATATTATATTTAGTATTACATAATAAGGATTTAAAAGAATGTGTGAGATATTCTCTTTTATCTATACTATATATAATATTATATTATAAAGAGGAAAGGTTTGATTTTTTGTTTGTTTGTATGAATTGAATAGGCTCCGAAACTACTTGGCAGATTTGAAAAATTCTTTCACTGTTGGAAAGCTACATCATTCCTGAGTGACATAGGCTATATTTCATTTTCAAAAAAAATAGGCATCCTTACTAAAATTACGATAACATTAACATTTGTTTATTATTTGATACAATTCTAACAGATGGCGCTGAGTTAAAGGTAGTTTAGTTTAGGTCCGTGTCGTGGTACCAACGTTTCACATAAGTTCTCCTACGGTTTCCCTTGATTCATTTACTACTATGTAATATAACAAAAACCTTAGCCACAGCAACGCTTGGCCGAGTCTGCTAGTTCTTATAATATTTTTCTATAAGTATGTATAATAAGTATAGTATGAAACTGTATTGGTTTTTTTTAATGAAATCGTAAATAAACGTGGATTTTTAAGTATTATATAACTCAACTTCCTAAAGTAGTAACGCAGTAGTTCATCAACCTTCAGCTTCCTATTTTCATCCATGTGGAGCTTAGATCCTCCGACCGTGCATCTATCGACTTTCATTCTATGAGACTATGTAACGGTGTATTTTATTTCTATGTACGAATGTATTTAACATTCTAGGACTAGAAAGGCTACTTCTAATAAATTTGCAGTTTGTTTTAAAATAACTGTTGTTTGATGATAAGCTTTTTTAAAAGAGTAGCTACCGAGAGTTTTTACGCTGTATTTTTATCTCGGCCTACACCCTCTGTCTTCTTTGCCGATGAGTAGGGATGCCTACAGGTTCAAATTTAATAATTTGGAATAAGTGATACCTGTCTATCATATTCATAAATATATTATTTATTTTATTTTATTCAATCTAACGATGTAAGAATTCATCGTGAGAAAACCTGGCTTGCCTAAGAATTAAAAAAGTCGACACTGTGTGTCAGGGTCATGCGGCTGATCACCGACCTAGCTGGTGCCTCTTAAACTGCCAATGATCTGATCATGAAACAAATAGAAATCTGAGGACCTAGGTAGCCCCACTGATTTATGAAAAAAAAACCCAGTTGTCTTTAAAGTAACGCCTCCATAATTCGCATCTCTTTACACCGCACTAACTCTGCTTGATCTTTACGTCACAATAAATTTTATAGCTCGGACTCACGGCCTAAAATTAAGTACTTCTAGACAAAGTTACTACTGCCTACTCTGTACTTACAGATATGACATATGACCAGCCTTAATATTATTTCGTAAGGCGATATCCACTGTGCAATATTCGTTCCTTTTTCAAATTTAGAAATATGCTAAGTAGACTGGAACGTAGATCGAACAAATGTAGCTAAGTAGACTGGGACAAAAATTGTCCTTTTAGTTGCATATATGAAAATATCGTACTGTTTTCGCGTAATACATTTTATTGTTATAATAATGATATAGCCTTCAGATCTATTCAGATCAAGATCGGATCATTTTTAGATACACATATAAACATAGATAACATTAAACTAAGTATTAGAAAAAACTATTTCTAATATTTGTATCTTGCTGGTTTTTTGCAGATCTGTTTGCCAGTCGGCAATGACCTCCTCCAACCTTTTCCATTCATACCTTTCTTGGGCCACTGTTCCACATCACTCTTGCCACTCGTCTCGTGGTAATGGTTTTGTTGTCATTTCCATTTTTGATATTATTGTCTTTCATTGTTATCATATGTTATGTTTTCCTTCTTGTTCTTTCTCTTTTCTATTTCTGGTTGGAGAAATAATTAAAATGAAAATAAATTATCCTTCCATTGACATATACCTAAAGTTTACCCTCGTTGTTAAAAATTGTTCAGTTCATTTTCAATAGACAAATTTTACTTTTTAAAAACAATTGAATACAGCTTATAATTTTTCATCGCTCACAATTACTGTATTTAAAGATTTAAAAAAATCGCCTATTTCGATAGCAGGAATGGCACGAGCGTAAGTCATTATTTGTAATCCAATAGCGTAAAATTAAGCTAACAAAACGTGTAACGGCACGCGTCACATGACACTTAAATTGGCCGCCATCTTGTTTTACATTCCGTTATAATTCAAAATTTGCAACTGTTTTTACTATAAGAAGCTTTTGTTACTTGCACACAGATTGTTTATGGAATATATAGACAATGGTTTTCTACGTCTAAAAATATCAGTATAATAATAGTTTTGGTTACTCTTACTTTTACGTCTCTTTAAAAAAAAGGCGAAATACTTATATAGGCGCTTCACACAAGCAATACAAAATTAAGGATACAGGAGACCAAAGAGCTGGCAGCTACCTCAGACAAAGAATTAGTCTAGCTATTCAAAGGGGGAACGCTGCCAGTATCTTCGGAACCTTGCCTGAAGAGACTTTTAATAATATATTTTAGTTATTACATTTTAAGGGTAATTAATTGACCATAGTAACAATAATATGGTCACACTTATTATTTTAAATTCCCTTAATATTGTATTATTCTTAATATTAAAGTAATTACTAATACAAAACTGATTGAGAATATACAAGTATATTACTTTTTATCAAATTTAGTTTCCTCTAATTCTAAACGTATTTTAGGTATAACAGACATTATAGTTTAAAAATCTATTTCTGAAAATGAAAATAAAATTGTTGGCTTCAAATATATTTTTTAACTAACACGCGCCAATCAGGGTTGCAAGTGCACATGCTGTGTTTGATTGGTAAATTACATTCATTTTCGACACTGGCAACCCTCCCGTGGATCTACAAATAAGTTAATTAGGACATAATAGATTTGTTTAGATTTAATATCAAGCGAAGTTTGAAATATGTGTAATTTGTAGATGTCGCATTGTTGGGGTTATAAAGAAATCATTAACTGTAACTGTGATGATTCTCTCTCTCTCTCTCACACATTCTCATTCTCACAGACTCATTTAATTAGCTATATAAATATTTAATTAAATATAATATATACATATATTTACAATATGTTCATTGCGATATAAGGTTTCCAATAATTTAGCAAAAGAATTAAAAGATCTTCGGACTATAGTCTTTAAAAATCTACTTTGTGTATTACTTTTAAAAATGTATATCGCAGACAACTGCGAATATAGTCATATTTTCCAGAACAATCTGGAACTGGAATTGTTTTAAATTGAATTCGTATCTAAACTATTAATAAATCTTCAGTCGCTGCAGGACCGGTATTAGCAGTGTATTTGTCAAAGATCGCGATTTTTTCAAGTGGCCACACCCAGGAAGGAAGGTGTAGCGTTACCATTGTACGAATGGCTTTATGTTTAACATAATAGGGATTGTATCTTGAGATGTTTGGTTACTTTATTCAATACAAGTTTAAAAAGTGGTTTTAGAGAGCAGTTCGTCTAGTGTGCTGTAGTGTGTTTGAATCCTCATTGCAGCAATATATATTTCTTTAATTATCAAATGTTTTTGTCATTTGTTTGAACGCTTGGAGACAACTACGTGAAGATGTCCGGCATGCCTTCTAATCTACGCTGTCTGAATTTGGCCAGCGGGGTAGTTTTTTTATACAACAGGAAACCAGCATAGCTCATCTGGTGTCAAGTAACACCATGCAGACTCTCAATGTCAGACGGCTCGCGAGTGCGTTTCCGGCCTTTTAAAAATTGGAACGCTCTTTCCTTCAAGGACCCTGAGTCGTATGTACTGGCTGGTGGTTGATGATGAGGTTCCACAAGGAGGTTGTCCACACCAAACTTATTACTTCTATTCGATTTTAAATTAATAATATAGTTATAATAAAAATACGTTTAATTTCCAATCTTTACAAAAGTATAATTTATTGCTAAGATTTGTTGTTTTGTTATACCCTTAGGAGGCCTTTGCCTTCTCCGGCTTTTTACAAATATTGCCATGGATTTCTTTCTCCATTCTCGCTTCCTGCCAACGGTTCTATTTCTTCACTTCTTTTTGGTCGCCCACTTCATCTTCTTCCCTTGGTCCTTTCCATAATGTTGTCTTTATAGTCCATCTTTTATCTCTGCATCTTGCTATATGCAATTTTAACTTACAGAAATAAAAAAGAAATTCAATTTTATATTTAATACAACTTTTGAATTGAATATAATTAAAATCATCAAAGTTAAAATCACCGAATTCGACATCAAAATGGTTGATATGGCAAGATTATACAAAAAGTATATTTCACACTAAGTCATTAGTGTAAGGCAGGGTGTACACTGGATTACGGAGATGTCCCACAAGCGGGACATAATAAAACATTAGTGCCACTGCATTATATGCCGCACAAAAAGACTAACGGTAAACGAGTAAGGCATGGGCGGTAGCGGTTTGAAATTTTATGAGCGATTATGACAGCTCTTACACTTCTTAACAATATGAAAGAATTTATGTATTTAAATTTATCACTATAATATATAAAGGCTATTCACGATTTTACGTTTATTAATGGATAACACTTTTTCTTCAACTTTACAGAATCCTGTTTCCGATAGTATGTAAAGTTGTTTTTATGTAACAGGGGGGCAAGGGGTAAGATACTCATTTGATGTTAAGTGAGACTCACAAAAAAGTGTTTTACATTGTCAAATATTTTCTTTTAACTGTCAAAGTGGATTTGCTAATTTTAATGTTGCAGTCCAAATTCTCTCATATTAAATATGTTATAATAACCTATCAATTTAAATGCAAATATTATATTTCGGTTTAATTATACAAATTAGTAATGTTTTCTATTAAACTGATTTTAGAAATGATCCTCAAACTTTCTGTCATGTTTGTTCTACTTTTTCATTTATCGTGGGAAGAGCTGTAACACACAGTGACGCTCTACATATTAGAATTCTCTCTAGTCTTCAGAAGGTTTTCGATAGAACAGTAATAATTATAATATTAATATTCGTACTAAAAGCGTATTTTTAAATTTTCTTTCACTAGTATAATTTTAGACCCTCATAAATCTACAAGGTCCTGCAGTCAGGGCCATGTGAGACCCCCTATTATATAATAGCATTAAAGTCCTCTTAATTTATAAAACATCGCCATAATCTTATCTTTTGCACACATAAGCCGGTGTTCACACGTCCCCCGCTGAGCACATTAGCAGTCGATAAGCCGGCGCCCCGCTGTCTCTTTGTGACCTGGGCCTAATCGGGACAAGGTACCACTTTGTATGCAACTACCTTTATGTGGCATCTGTATTAATTTGCCCTTTAATACAAACATTACACAGTAGGCAATGTTTTATTTAAAGTGAGAATCTGGTTTTATACAAAACACTTTATACATAGATGTGTGCAAGAAAGAAACATTTATTAAACACACAATCCTAAAGTATGATTACAAATATATTTTTGTTGAACAGTAGGAAAAGGATTAATCAGGTGGGCTGAAAATCACCATTTTGCGTCGATAAAGAGGTAGTCGTCGAAACTGAAGCCTATTTTGAGGCTATAGACAAATCGTACAACAAAAATGGTATCGAAAAATTGTATGGCCGCTATAATCTTTGTATAGCTCTCGAAGGAATATGTAATAATCAAATCAATATCTTTTTTTATGTTAGTACATCTTTAAAGATAAGACACACACTGTACATACATACAAATTTATGATTTTGTACAGTTTAACGCAAATAATTTTTTTAAAGCAAAACTTTTTAATCTTATTGGGGTTTTACAAACTTGATGATATTTCATTTCTTTTTTTCAGAACTAGTCGGTCATGGACAATTCGAAATTCAAATTACAGAATTCGTTTTCAAATCTCAAATCCAAGGAAGAAGATGCAACAAAAACAATTTATTAAAAAAATCATAATAAATCCGGATATAAACGAAGAAATCAACTGCGCATTTTATTTCTTTTATCTCACCGATGAGTAAGCAATACTTGTAAATATGCGAATCTCCCATCGTGTCCCCGGAATAGCGAGTGCAAAAACGCAGAAGCCTTTCCGCCTGCGCGGACGCATTAATTTACTTTTGATGGATCTTTTGATATCGAAATCTCTTTTTTGTCCAACGCCCGAAACGAAACGATGTGATTGTAGGAATTTCCACTTGGTGCTTCGTATTAGAATTACTTTACAATAAATCTAAATTAATAATATTTAAAAATAGTAGACTTAATCCTGCCGTAAAGGAGAATATGACATGTATAAATGTGTGTCATGAAAGCCTGATCATCTTAAGTTGCGTTCTTCATTACGGAAGGTCGTGATAACTCCATCTATCATGAATAGGAAGATTTTAAGAAGACAAGTCGAAGCCTTGTTCAGACCAGCGAATCAGTCTTCTAGTATCGTGCCTTCGACACCATCTTCTCAAGTTGCTGTCTTTCGTTTGATAACTGAAAAAAGACGGGTCGTCACTTCTAGAAGTATGTGAATTAACTATTTCAATGACAATTAAACTGTGTGTTTACAGCACCTGTATCGTAATTTAAAAAAATTAAATAACTCTCCGCATTGTAGCTTATCAACACAACTACACGCAATACTCGACGAACGAGTTTGCTTCTCTTGTCGACGCCGCGTACAATTTATTTGAAGAAGTCTATGAGGGTGTGCTATTCTTTGATAAATTAGCGTCTAAAATTAGGATTATTGGAGCGTTTAACAAATTCAAAAGGCAATAAAAATACATGTCAGAGTAAACATAGTAGACTACAATTGGGACGGCTAATTTAATTAAAGTTCTCTAAGGTAAACCCATAAAGGGTTGTAGCTATTATTTATGGCCCACATGGTAGTTAAAAGAGCCGATCAAGACTAATCAGAATGAGAACTACCCTGGATGCCCTCTCTCAAAAAGAACATCGGACCCCAAGTCAAGAGCCAAATACTAGGTCATTAGTAGTACGTTTAATTCAATGGTCAAAAATAAAAGGTTTAATAGGTAATAATATGAATAAGCCTTCTTAATAAATTACAAGTATCAACCTTAAAAACGAAATGTCAATTAATAAAAAATTAGGCTTAGTTAAATAAAATAAATCATAATTAGTGAAATGTATTAAATACTTTTTGTTTGTTTATTCCCTTTTGTAAATCTTTTTTTATTAAAATGTATCATGTATTCCATCTTTGGCTATATTTTCAGTGTATTTGTTTGTAATTATATATAATTTAAGTTACCTGTTGGATTACGAAATAAACAAATAAATAAGAGTTTGAAGCGTCAAAGACAATCGAAAGATTCAAGTGGAACATACCATGGGAAGGTCACTTTTTACCTAATTTCAATATCAAGTAAACAAGAAACAATGGGATTTACCCGTGCTTCGGCTTAATGAAACATCTGATGTGTGATTCCGGTAGCTGATTTAATATTTATTGTTGAAGGACAGACATAGAGGAGACTTCGACAGAGTCGAGACAGAGAGAGAGAGAGAGGGCATTACTCTAAAAATACTCTATAAACTGCATTACTCTATAAAGTGAAATTCAAATTCAAAACAATTTTAGTACGAATACTACCCTGTGGGGAGTGTACACCACGTTGGGAAATACTGATCTGGGATCTACCTCAGTTTAACCACATCTTTAAAAAAATAGTTAACTTTAAGTACATTCAACTTAAACTCGTAAAGTTTCCCGTAATCCTTAAATCTTCATTGACGCCATATTTACACCAGTTCTCAGATATGACTTTTCTGTGTAACTATGTGATGTGATGGCTTTGGAGTCCCAACTATTCGGTTTAAGTGACCTGGACTCATTTCTGGGATGGCAGAGTCTATATTTACATTTTGTTTTGACTTACGACTAAAATAACCATGAATCACTTCAATGATAAAAATCGCATTTAAATGTTTAAGCATTTTTTACGCTTATTACATTCAGACAAACAGACGCAACGGGAGGCATTTATAGTACTTTTATGTAGATTTATTGTAAACTCTGATTGAATTTCACGAATAAAAAAATTTTCTTTCGTACTACGGGCGACATAAATTCCCAACATCGCCGTATAAATTTTCATGGAATTTATATTGTAACAAATCTATAACCATAAGGGCGTATAAAAGGGTTTACAGACAATAGTTGTCCACGCGATTATATTTTACGAAATCCGTCATAATCTGTTCATAACAGTACAGACGCGTGCGCAAGTGTCCAAATATAACAACAAAAATTAAAAATTTAATTCTAAATTAATTCTAATTTATAAGAACTAAAACTCTTGTGCCTGAAGTAATCTTTTGTCTTTCTCAGTCTTTGTGTTACCGCTGGGATAAAGAGAGATGGCAATGGTTGGTCTGATTTGTTTCTCCGCCACTTAAGTAATGTTAAGTGTTAATGAGTTAATGTTTTGTTTTATAATAATAATAATAATAAGTTAATTTTGATGGATCTGACTAACGCCATTAATTTTTGACAAAGGCGTAGAAGTTTTTTCAAGATGTTTTCTGGTGCTGACATGATTCGAACTCTCTAGGGCTTAAATAAACAGTTTCTTCATTCAGGTAGATCGGACAAATAATCATCATAACCATGAGTCAGTACGTTTGAATCCCAGCATGGATTGGACGGTAGATCCAATGAATACTTAGAGAGGAGACTCAACGCTTGTATACAAAAGTCAAAGCCTTTCTGATACTGTTAGACACCGAGTTAGTGTTACGAATACTTGGAATAATTTCGTACAAGTACTTTGTCTAGCTTTATTTTCTCCCCGATTGTCCCATATGAGAGAATTGGGGCGTACTGCAACCATACTATTATGCCCCAACAATAGGTTTATGCCGCGTCGCTGCACACTGCTCGCTTTATGGACCTCGCTACCTGTACACACACTATGTGCTTTTATAAATATATTACCTAATCTCATACGGTTAAAAATATTTATTTATAATTAGGAATATTACATCATTGACTTACACAGCACAGGAAATTCTACTAGCGTTAAAGGTGCACTGCCACAAGGACCAAACTTTTTAAATTTGTTGCAACTTTCTAATTATCAATTTACTTAAATTATTATTATTACTATGTCAGTTAAGAATATTGTAAATTGTAAAAAAAATAAAGTAAAAACCTATCATGAACCTTTTATACCTTACGTCTGATTATTGCAAGCTTTTTTATTTTTCACAATTTGAATTTGAATTAACTTTTATTAAATTAATGCTAATCAGTATGCCACGCAATCACTGTACAACTAACACGTTAGTTTGACCGTAAGCTTACTGTAACATGCCTCAAACCATCAATTATCTTCAATTTGATCAACAGTTAAGTGCAAATAAACGGAGAATCCTATATATCTCTATAACAGTATATCAAAGACAAAATACACGATACATCTTAAATAAGGGGAGTTCTAAACATACATGTTCACCCCGTGTGTATCGATTTAAACCATCAAAAGCCTTTTAACAATATAACAAATATTTTGTAAATATTATTTGAACAAAACAAAAATACATTTATTCAGCAAAGCGATACTTTGGGACACTTATATAACTTTCGTAGTTAGTCCTAAGAAACGAAATTACTAACTAAAGCGTTTGTCTTTTTCCGGATAAATAGTTTTAGGCTATGACGAAAAGAGATAGATTAGAGTGAAATTTTGTATAATTTTCAGGATCGTCGTTTTGTCTTTATAACGAAAACCTAGCTAAAAGTAACTTCTGCTACCTTCCTCAAATAGTGGAACATGGGCTCTTTAGCTAGCAATTTGAACTAGTGATTTAGTGATAATGTACGTAAATATCAAGTGCTAAAGAGTGTCTGCAACATAGAACACAAGAACAGAGTGTGAAGAAGGGAAGACCTTTAATAGAGACTGTAAGTAGTGTTATTGGACACTCACTTATATAATAATCCTTTTAAGTAAATTAGGTTAGACTTAAATTACTTATTAGTCTTAAGTTAAGCTAGATCGTAATGTTCCATGATGTCTCAGTGAAGACACATGTATATAGAAAAAAAAAAAAAAAAAAAATGGGCTCTTTAGCGATGAAATAGGCATCAAGACATAGGCCGCATCTCACATTACATCAGTAAGTCTGAACTGTGACATTTAGACGGTTTAGTTACTCCACTTTTGTATAATATATTTTATATAGTATAATTGGTGTGTGTGATGTTAGCAAAGCAACGTTTTGGCTAGATATGTAATAGATCTACTTATAGAAACCGCGGAGGTCTCATGTCCCAAACTTTTTTTTTTTAAGTAATTTATCATTTTCATCAAGCAGCTGCTTTGCTGAAAGAAAGAGAAGAGTTCGGCTAAGCTTTATTTCTTTTACTTATGGCATAACGTATATGTTAAATATACACCATAGAGTTTCTATCTATTAAGTATACTTTTGTAAATTAGTATAGGTACCTTTTTATTTAGACTTAGGAAACTATTATTTGTATGTGTCGTTTTAATAAGACTTTATTTTTCAATTACCAAAGTTCTCTTTAAAAAAATACTGGTCTTAAATGTCCAGAACTCTTTTCAAATATCAGGAACTATTATGGGTATGAGAACTATATTTTCTTTGTAATCTGGTAACTTCACAATCACATAATTGGGGCACCTATTATGTTCAGATTTGTTTTTGGTATATTTGGGCTTACACAACAAAGATACTATGTCAAGTCAATCAAGCATATTAAAACATTTGACAAACAGTATCAGAGCATCTTAATAAAACTGATTTGATTTCGTGCACCCCTTTTCCGCAACTAAGTCAAATAGGGCATACAATTGTGCACGGTAAAATCAACTGTATACACTTTGAATAAAGTCTACAATCACTTAGACACAAATATTCTGATAAAGACTTGATTAGAAGTAATAGATTGTAAGTGCAAAATTCTGTGATGCGGTTTTGTTCTCTCTGTATCTATATTAATGGTGAAAATCGCGTGTCGTATTTTCAAGTGCAATAAAATTGAAAGGAAGACACAATTACTGTCAATTTAGATGATTTAGACAAGAGTGGGATTTTCGGCGACTCTTGACTACCAAGGCCGATGGACCTAAGTGGGGCATGGGACAAATAGATGCACGTTAACCATTGATCGCAATAATATACCATAATATATAATTCGACTTAGGAAGAAAAGCACGTATCAATTCTTAAAAGGTCGTCAACGCACTAGCGAGCTCTCTGCCATTGGGAGTGTCCATGGGTAACTTAACATCAGATGTGCCTCCTGTCCGTTTGCCCTTTCCTATGAAAAAATATATTTTCGATTTAACCGGAAAATTATTTATTTTCAAACTAAAAGATCGAATTTTCATCTTTTGTATAGCTCAAATAAAAACATAAATTTTACTATTACTTTTCTTTTTCACGCTAGAAAGAAAAGCGAGCACATTGAACTTCTTAAGAAGACAATATCTAAGCGAGTAACTTAGTGGCTGAGCATGCTGGCATCAAGTCCTGGATTCGAACTCCGGCTTTGTTCACTAAGCTTCAAATATATATCTAATTCGTGACAGTTCGTGACGATTTGGAAAACAACAAGAGATGACATATACAAAACTCAATGTTAGCTCGAACACAGATATAAATATCAGAAATCCAGGTATGAATAAAATCAGTGGTTAAATATCTAATGGAAAACTGAGACAATTCGTTATCATATTATCTTCTCTTCTTATTCTTTTTTATTATTCTATTTTTTCTTCGCCTGCCTGGTTTTACTTCCTTTTACCCAACTTTATATGTACAATACATGCTATGCGTAGCCGTCTCAGTTGTTGACGCTTATAGGACCTAAATTCTAGTCCCGACAAAAAAAAGTTTCATGCAAAAGATTGTAAAAGTAACAGTAAGTAAAGTAAAGTAAAGTTTGACTTTCAATGCTACGAATTCAGTTCTTAGCTTTACTGTGCGGCCTGTCATACCTAATCTTGTTTTGTTCTTACAGTTCGTTTGATTTAATTTAGTTAAATAAATAATAGTCTAAATGCTCTGGCTGTTTGTGATGGTAATGTACAATTAATAAAGCGTTTGAATATATATTTAGGAAAAATATGTAACCATAGAGTTGAATTTGATTGATTAACAGTTTATTAGGTTAAATTACAAATATGAGGACAGAAATAAAATAGTATAATGTTTAGTTCCCTCTAAAATGGATAAATGAAAACTTGAGTAAAAATGGTTTACTTATAAATAACCTTTCATCGGTGACACGTACGTACAGACAACTAATGTTATACTTGTAATACTTCACTTTCTAAGTCTTGAAGTGATCAGCGGGGTTTTAATTGCTTTATAAACAACTAGCGCCATCTCTTAGCACGTAGTTGAACTATTTTATAATTTACGGCACTTTGAAATTTTGATTCATTACCTTAGCTAGATTTAAATAAAAATAGTATTACTTTAGTTATTTATACACGAATTATTCCTTTATTAAATGTCCAATCTATGCTATATATGTAAATAAAATATGTATATATTTTACAGTTAACCTGACAATGCGATAATATAAATCTTAGATATACCCATACACTTAAATAGGAATAGTAAAATGTATGTATTCATACTATAATATACAGTGGACCACTGAACATATAATTTAACTCATGAATTTAGGGATCCCAATCCAAAGTTATTTGACAGTTTATTATATCTTTTCGTAAATCCTTGCCCTTATGCATGATTCTTGCTATAGCTATGGAGCTGGCAACCAAAAGTCCATACAAGCATCGTGCTAGTACAGCCCCATGGCTGTGCTAGCACTAACCTTATTTAAATAAACCAACGATTCCAAAACATAGTGCTCATGAGTAGAGTCAATGCTCTCTGGTACATTCGCAATTACGACCTTCATCAGGATTTAAATCTAAAGGACGTCACCTCAATAAAAATAAAGACTGCTGGAGGCTTCGAACGAGAGCTTTATCATCAATCATGACCCTAACGAGTAGATTGAAACTCATTAACAAAGGACAAAACCAAACCCTTTGAATTAGTACACGTTAGTAAAAATATAATAAAATACGTTTATTTTGGAACATAAGATCATCATGGTATCACTTATTCTACGTCATTAAATTCGAACCTGTATGCATCCCTACTCATCGGCAAAGAAGACAGAGGGTGTTGGCCGAGAGAAAAAGCCGGCGTAAAAAACTCTCGGTATTCTTTAAAAAAAAAAAGCAAACCATCAAACAATACTACAATATTTAAAACAAATATAGCAAATTAGTACTAACCTGCCCAGCACTAGTCCCAGGCCCTTTTATCAACAAGATAATCACTAATAGAAAAAGAAAAGTAATAGAAAAAATAGAATACAGGAACTGAGTCTTCCCTTTATTAGAGACTGTAACTTTGATTGGACTCTTTCCCATGGTAAATATCCTTATTAGAAAATTAAGTTAGTCTTCAATGACTTATTAGTTTTAAGTTCCATGCCGAAGACATGTATTGATAAAAGTGCGTGCGTACAAAGTACAAATGTCGGAAGTACACACGTACACACCGTGTAATTATAATGAAAAAAATAAAAATAAGCGTTGACTGCACAAGACGTAATGCGACAGAATTTCCATCTAAAGTTCTAATATGTAACTACTAAACGAATACATCAACCAACACTATTGGTCCCCAATAGCTCCCTTACTCAATCTCTCTCAATTGGTCTTAATCGCTCTCTCCCTATTCTTGGCAAAAACGCTGCACATCTTCGTGACGTTCGGAATTTTCCTAACCGGCCTAAAGAAGTTTCACTTCAAAAACATCCGTTTTAAGACACCAATAAACCTATTTGAACGCTTTCATATTTCAAAAACAGCTTTTTATATAAGATTTCCCATGTATGCAGATACAATTATATATTTAAAATGTGCCTCCCACTGCGCAAATAGCCAATACCACCCCCGGTTTTATTAATTAGGCAAAATACAATTCTTCAGCGAGATAATAAAATTTAATGCACGGTCCATTCAATTAACCACACTAAGCGATAATGATAATTAAAATTTCCCATAAAATAATTAAAAAACTATAACGTATGAAATTCACATTATTCGCTTTTTCTAAATTATTAACACGTAAAGGGAGAGGGACGGCAGTATGTCTGTCTCTTTCCCGGCGACATGGCGTGTGTCAAATGGCAACTCCCACGGCAGTTGATCAGAGAGGTATTTAATTCTAAAATTTAATAATTATAATCGAAAAACCAATTGATGGCTTGTTTTAAAAATGTTTAAGAGATTGCAGGAAGATTTACAATTATTTTTTTAAATATATATTTGATAACAGAGTATAATATATGAAGTAGAAGTGAGGAGTACGAAGAATTGGGTTTGCAGCATACAATCACTGCGATGGCATCATAACATGTATCGCGCTTACAAAATTATACCAACCACTACGGATATATACAAAATCTCAATTGTAGCCAATGGCGGACTAGCGGACCAAGCCACGGTTCAAGTCTCGCTGTGGACGCCCTTTTGCTTGACACGAGAAAGCTCATTCTGACTCGAGCTCGGTTGTCAAGGCCAAAAAACTCAAGCCACTAAATCCCTAAACTGGACAAATATTGGCCATCCATTTAGGTATCTTACAGCTCCTTGTATTCAGAGCCAAATGTTGAGGCTATTGACCTAATACGAGTTAAGCTGCATTTATAATTTGATTATTATCTTATTTAATAAGTTTCATTATGCTGCAGCCCACCTTAGTTAATATGTACCTATTACAAAAATCAGTTAAGTAAGTACAAAACATTTGTACAAAAAAACGAACATATGTAGATGGCGCTAGTGCCACTAGAGGAAATTGTATGCGTTACAATTTCGGGAAAAAATCTTACCCTTTCCTACGGCATGTAGGCATAATTTTATTTAATTTAAATGATAGTAGCATTAACTATGTAAAACAAATTCAAAGTGTATATCTTTACACACTACTATCTATATGTTATATAGACGAAGCCAGAAACCACTGCTTGATACTGAACTATTAACGAAACATTTTTATAACCAAACCCTAAAGATAATCCCTAACACAAGCCAGAACTATTTTAAAACTATATCTTGAATCATAATAATACATTTGAACTGCGACTCACAATTCTAAAGCTCTTAGTACAAATCTACTATATGAATGCATTCCTTAAAAATGGTAAACATCGTGAAACCTTCATGCATCAGTTAGGTACAGTTAATCATCTACTTTATTGAAACGGAAATGTTGACTTTTAAACCTATCGCGGAATATGCTTAAAAGGAGTATTAAGAATATCAATAGTGGTTCACCTGCATCATGAGCACACCCCACATCCAACTCATATACATATCCTCACTTTCAAAGCATCACACAGCACAGCCCAATTTTGTATTCCGTATTTAATTATTTTTTCTAAATGTTGGAACTTTGTATTACTAGTTAAGTTGTTACTTTGGTCCTTCAAGAAAAGAGCGTACAAATTCTTAAAAGGCCAGCAACGCACTAGCGAGCCCCCTTGTATTGAGTGTCCATGGGCGGCGGTATCACTTAACATCAGGTGAGCCTCCTGCCCGTTTGCCCCTGTTCGATAAAATTTTTTTACATATTTCATCTGGCTATATCTTTAGTATATATATCTTTGTATATGATTTATGTTATTTAGGAATACGAAATAAATAAAGAAATTGATTTAATATGAGACCTATGGTTAAGCGTACTGCATTGATAAATTGTACGTAATGTTTGTTTGTTTTAAAATAAACTTCTCTTCTTAAAACTTGGTTAAATATTTGAAGTCCGTCCCTGAGCCGTCGCCGCACGACATTTGGCTTGTACTGACATTCTTTATGTTACAACTTGTTTATGAGACACCGCTCCCTCTGGCGGTACTTGCATTTTTGCTACACATAGTTTGTGTAGAATAGGGTAAAAAGCCTATATACAAAATCTTTAAATATATAAGATACAACAATACAATATTGTTAAACGAAAATTATGAAACACATTAAAATCAAAATGATCGACGAATATGTATTTTGTTTATTTATAAGTAAAACGACATGCACATAAATATTTTTTTATAACACGTCACAAATTTTACACACACATATTATTTAGAAGATCTGATGTTTAAAGAACGACTTCAATGTACTACGAAATCTATGTATGTATTTATTTATAGCTAAGCTATACATATTCCTATTATAAAAGAAAGCACTTAGACAATAGAGAAAGCCAAAATTTGTAAGGATTAATACCTTCAGCTGAGTTTTATCATCGGTCGTCGAGGCAGAATACGAAATTCTACCCCATATCCACAACTGAGCTTTTTCCAAGGCAGTTTTTGTCGCACACCACCACTATGATGATGAACTAGCTGCCCACTGAAGTATTTCAGTATTATTATTATATATATTTACAGTATTTCATTTTCTTCTAAATCGACTTAGGATCCTATAAGAAGCCTCTTCTTATAGGAGATTCTTATAAGGCCGGCAACGCACTCTAGCATTGGAGTGTCTATGGCGGCGGTATCACAGCAGGAGAAAACAAAAAGATTAAGTATCTTACTTAGATTCGATTCATCAGCGTAATATTATTTTCGTGAATGGATTTAAATAAAAGGCACAGAAAGTAATGGATTCTCATGCATAAAATATTTTTATACGATTAAATTAAAGATATATAAATTTTTATCAACATTTGCCCTAGAAATGTTAATTTTTTTCCCGCCAAATTCGTGTAAAAACATGTTCACAAAAACATGACATTTTTACAGCTAAAATGCCATAGACTATAAGGCATTACACTTAAAAAGAATTATTACAGTGATTATATCCAATTACTGAATTCATTTAAGCGCCGTTTAGCTTTAGTGACCGATAAATTTAGTTAATTTGAAGTGAAAATTGTATTAATTAGTAGCGCGTGGCATTAGTTCCCTAAATCACCGTGCGTAGCGTTGGTGAGCTTAATACTGCTATCTGACGCTAGATGGCGTAAATTTATTGATTTATTAAATCGATTTTTAATCACTGTTTTTAAGTAGTATTAATATGGTATACATTTATGTTAGGCAAAGGAAACACGAATTACACGTTTGTTTTTTTTTAATGAAATGTAGATAGCCAACCATATCCAAGGTTTTTCTACATATTCCTTATTTTATATTTATATATTAGATGTTAGGTCAAACAAAAAAGTTATTAACTTGAAACCTGAAGCTACAGCTTGCCAACCAGTGAACTGCGATAAGTGTGCTTAAATGTATATGTAGCGGGAGGCGCAATAGAACCTGCATTTTTTCAGTATTGGCTAAAAAAAAATACAAAAAATGCAGTTGAAATTGACATGTAGTCCATTTTTTAAACATAACATCATCTAAATGGCGGCCCTCTCGTAGACGGCACTCCTCTAAAGGCGAACGCAGATTTGATTATTCTATGTATATGTCAGCACAACTACATAACTAATTAATATATTAGAGGGTAAAATGTAAGAACCTTATCCCGGGTCCCTATTCCCTATGTCCTTAACGCATTCTGCATCATCAGCCCTGAGGTAATAAAAGCAGTAAGTATTAAAGGTTCAAGGTGATGGGATTATCTCAAACCTATCGGGCAGGCTCACCACGATGAATAAGGCCTTGAAGAAGTCTTCGCCGCAATGTATGGAAACGAGAAATGAATACTGAATATATTCATAATCTTCCTAAAAACCACATCATAATCAGAGTATTCGTTTAGGAGGACCTTGCCCAGACAGACTGATTTATAATAAACCTCTTTTGTATCTGCGGAAGTAGGTATCAGCTAGTAATAAGTATTCAAAACCTATTTATATTTAAGTTAAGTGTTGCAATTTTCATGTTTCAAATTTGCTAAAATTAGGTATTAAACTTTAAGGAATATTTTTCCCATGATACACCAAGTTATTGAACATTTCATTTTTAGGTATATCAACCATTACACGCTAAAATATATAACGACATCTGGAGCTAACAAAAACGTATTTAGTATTTTTATTAACATACAAACATAATAAAAAAGTAACAGACTGAATTTGAATTTTCTTTCACCAATAATCTTGTAATATTTTTGGCCAAATATAACTTGCGAGGCTTATATGTATCATAATGGCTAAAATAAAGGCTTTTTTTTAAAGTTTATTTCAAGAAAGAAAGGTTTCGCCAACATGAAGGAGTAACCTTAAATTGTCCAACCCCTGGTGAAAACTTGGCAATTCCCAGGTCCCGTTAGTCTCACTATTGGCCCTAAATGCCTCGACAGATTGTGTTGTTGGCTGTTGGTAGATGTACCTCTGGCCTGAAGACATTTTTACCATGTGACGGTCTAAAGTAGTGTTGGCTTCAGCGTGTGACCCTCTTTGCCTGAGGTCGTAGGTTCAATCCCCAGCTGTGCACCAAAGGACTTTCTCACTATATATTCAATATTCGCTCGAACGGTGAAAGAAAACATCGGGAGGTAACCGATTTACCTAAGACCTACAAATTATAGAAAACGCAAAGAGACGCCATGTCTCTGCGTAGATAGAGAATCACAATAAAAGATATTAGAGAATGACAATTCGACAAGTCGTTCGCTGAATTTGGTCAAAAGGAAGAAGCTGGTATTGGCAGCCCAGAGATTTGAGGAGTATTCTATATGAGTTCGTACTTAACTTGTAGAGCTGCAGACGTTGTACCTCAGTGAAAAACAGTGAAATCATGAAAGAGATCAGATAGGGTCCTTCAAGAAAAGAGCGCACCAATCTTAAAAGGCCGGCAACGCACTCGCGAGCCCTCTGGCATTGAGAGTGTATGGATGGAGAGCCGCCCATGGGGGCGGCGGTATCACTTAACATCAGGTGAGCCTCCTGCCCGTTTGCTCCCTGTTCTATAAAAAAAAAGATATACAGACATGAGACAGGTGTCGGTGCAATCATAAACTGTACGCGTTGGGACGTTAGCTATCATTGGCGAACACACCTAACCCAAATTATAATAAGGTCTATAAAGGTTTATTAAAACATGGTTTTCGTACCGGATCGAGTTAATATTCATAATCTTGTATGTAGTTTATTATGAACATATTGTCTTATGTTTTGTATTACAAGATAACATAGTGTAATGTTGTAATAGAGCGAATACGAAAAAATATTCAGTGAAACGATGTCTAGAGTTTTTTTTTTATTGAAACAGTTTTACGCCTTTTAAAGCAGTTTTTAATAATAATAATAATATATTTATTTGCTAGAATAATATGATAAAATAATGTTTTGCCACGCACTATGTGGAACCAGCTGCCCACTGATATATTTCAGAACCAATTCGAATTAGGATCCTTAAAAAGTGGTAATTCTTAAAATACCAACAACACACTCGCGAGCCTATTGGCATTGAGTGTCCATGGGCGGCAGTATCACTGAACATCAAATGAGCCTTTTACCCATTTGCCCTTTAATTTAATATTGTGGTTTCCAACGTAATATATACATAATTTTCAATATAAAAATTGTTCACATAAGAAATTTAAATCACAGGTTTTATTTTTACTAGGAAATTAACGAAACACAGTAAGTAACTTTCAAAACAATGTAAATGCTGAAATTCATATAAGTTATAAATTTTCGAATATTCTCGAAAACGTTTTTACAGTCAGCAATTGTGGACCTATTTACCAAGTGTAAAAGAAGTTTGGGTGGATTTTGTAGATTCGGATTAAATCTGTGATGTACTAATATCGTTTAATATTGACCTAGATTTCCACACTTGTATGTGTGAAAATTTATTATTTTTTGGATTACATTAGGTGTTTATTATGCTTTTTGTGTGTTTAATTTTCATATTTATAATTTGAGACTGAGTTTTGAGGCCATGATTTTTATGAATGTATTGCGAAATAAATTAAATAATTTTGGTAATAAATTTAGTAAAGCTTTTATTTTTAGTAATAAAACTAAATTTTCTTATTCTCCTACCGACCACAGAAGATACTTAGAGTGAGTTATTACCATACCGTTGTATTCTGTCACCTTCTAATTAGTATTTTAGACAAAATAATGTAGGAATGAATTGCTTCAGGTCACTGAAATGATGACCCACAATACAAAGTAAGTACAAAATTATTTTCAGCATAATTAAATGAAACAATATCGCCTCTATATATTATTACTCTATCTGCATTATCATTATGTTAATTCGGTCATGTTAAGCTAGGTTTCGGCTAAACCGAGATGGATATAATGATACCCATCTGTCCAGCAAATTAGTTCCCAAAAGGATCGAATTAAGGATAATATAAAAGGTCGTAAAAAAGTATTTCAGGTCGTAAAATCGTTTCAGTCCGATTAAAAACACTCTTAGCAAGTATATTTTAGTTCGGCAAATACATTTTTATGTGTGTTACGAGTATATGCGCATTTAACACATGTTAAACTGTGAAGGAAATTATAAGGAATCTGCTATGTCTTAGGACTTAGACCAAAGTCGGTGTGTTTCAGACACTCTCTGTTAAAAAAAAATTGTGGCGCTACAACCTTTTTTAAGTATGGGCCACAGAATTCTGAATCTGTTTCATGATCATTTGTCAATGTGATAGGCAAGTCGGTCTCCTGTGTCTGACAGGTCAGGAAGTCAATTGGACAGACGGGAGGCGAACCTACGACCTCAGGGATGAGAATCGCCCGCTGTAGCCACTAGCAACACTGCTGCCACTGCCACTGCCATAGAAGTATGTTTGCACTATTAAGAAAAAAAAACGAAACAGATATCACATCCACAATCTTAGATTGAAAACTATCTAAGATCAGACCGTGACATTCGATCGATCTCCTATCTGCATCCCAATAACCAAACCCTACGAAGACAATCCATTTTTGGCGACGGATAGAACGCAATCTCTTCGCTCTTATACATACTTGATAATCAATATAAACCAAATAAAGTAAATAAAACCACAACACAAAGGTGTAACACGTCAAAGGTGACACTACGTGATTGGCTTATTTTTTTTTCACAGACCTCTAGAACTTTCTTGTATAGAATAAAAATAGCCTTTATTCAAGTATATAATAAAATAACAAAAAGTCCATGACATGTTTACCATCACCTCTGACGAAGTGAAAGAATTCCAAATTGCCTCTTATTCAATATGTTTTACCAAAACATCGACATGCATATTTTAACATTAGTACCTGATGTAATTTTGTTTTTTTTTAAATGTGTTTTTTGAAAATTATATTTAAGTACGAATTACATACTAATGAAATGACGAAATTTGAATATAATTATCGAATAAAGATAATTATATTCATGTTTAAGTTTTTATTTGACTGACATCTAATAGAATAGGAAGAGCAATTCTATGTTTAAGTTGATAAAACACGAATAAAATGACATTTTCTGGAAATGATTCCTAGTTAGATCGATTTATCGCCCCGAAACCCCCCATATACTAAATTTCATGAAAATCGTTGGAGCCGATTCCGAGATTCCAATAATATACAAGAATTGCTCGTTTAAAGATTTGTATGGTTTTATTTACTTTATTTGGTTTATATTGATTATCAAGTATGTATAAGAGCGAAGAGATTGCATTCTATCCGTCGCCAAAAATGCATGGTCTTCGTAGGGTTTGGTTATTGGGATGCAGATAGGAGATCGATCGAATGTCACGGTCTGATTTTAGATAGTTTTCAATCTAAGATTGTGGATTAATTATTAGGTTCGGGCGTAAGGGTTCTTCAAGAAATGAGGTTACTTCGCAGGCTTTGAATCTTACCTTCAAAACAGAAAATGTTCTAGAATAAAATTGTAACAAAATATTTCGGTAAACATCTTTATATTTGATAAGTGACAGTTGCAATAGTTAATTTCTCATTAAAATCTCTTTATTAAATAGGGCATTTTAGAGAGATTTAGGCACTTTATTTGTCGGCCAAATCCTTTGAGAGAGACCTGTTCTTGTATCGAATCTCCAAAATCCACTCTTGCGCATGCCTATTACCAAACATGCTATATTAAATTGATACTTAGCAAATTTAAGTTCACCTATCAAAAAATAAATTAAACAAATCCCCTCTCTCATAAACATAATTCGATCACGTTTACCGCAAATTGCTGAATACAATTTAATGTAATTGCATCTTTGTGAATAGTACTACATGGCCCTTCGCTTATGACGGTCCTGTTACATTGTGGTTCAGTGAAAGTGGTTTAGGTTTGACACCGGGGAATAACAAATGAATTTTGTAAGTATAATCCCAAGAATATTTGGCTAGGTTATCATGAGCAATTCTGTTAAATGAAATGTCCTATCGGAATGTTGTCCTGTGGTGATATCGTGTTCAATGGCCGGATGGAGCGAAAATATTCTACTTAGGGTCCGTCAAAAAAAGCGTACAATTGTTGAAAAGGCGGCAACGCACTCGCGAGCCCTCTGGCATTGAGAGCGGCTGTATTTTGCTCTTGTGTGAAACCCAACCAAATCCAGAATCCCCTAACTGTGTCATAGTTGTAAATTTAGATAACTGATGAAGGTCAAACAATGTTTTAAATGGGTCTTATCTATATTTACTGCCAGTTTTATACAGTGACCTAGTCGATTATAGTGAGAATATAGCCAGATCAATCGGATCCAAGATTTGACATCTTAGACCCCACCTCCGTTAGTTTGTCTTTTACTTTTATTTTGAAAACTGTAATACAAGTATATAACATAGTATATAGGAAAGTAGTTATATGTAGTCTCTGCGTCAATTGTGTGAGAAATATTATTCAGGATCAGGATATTGATCTTCTCCACCTCAAAAAGGACTGTGAGGAAGTACTTGAAGAAGCGGGATGACTCTCATATTTTTTAAATAGTTATTTGAAATTTTAAGTATGATTTGTTGTTTCAAATGTTAAATTTCAGTTTTCTTTAGTTTAATAGTATCTTTGTCTATTAATGTAGACCTACCTGTTTTCTGTTTCATATATAGGTATTGTTTATCTATGTAATATGTTTTGGCTTTCTGTATTGTCTTAGTGTTTTGTCTTATATAATATAAGCTATAAGCTAGAAGAAATAAATAAATAAAAAACGTATGATAATTTGACATACAAGTAAGTCCGCTTTTTTAATCTATCTCTCTATCTCTTAACAGCGTACTTCTTTCATTTTAGAATAAAAACAACTTAAAACCTAACGCCAAAGGTTACTTAAAAATACCAGATTTCATGTATTATTTGAACTTAATTCATAATCCTGCATATTCTGTGCAAAAGGATTTTTGCTTGTCATTTGGTATGCAGTGTAAATTCTGTAAGCTTTCTTTCGATAAAATTCACAACTGTAATAACAGAGTATAGGTTAAATATAAATGAGGATTAAAACATGATTTAAATTACTCGGCGTTTTGTAAATAAGGCCAAGGTAATGTCAAAAATTCGTTAATTTTTTTTACAATAATTCGAGGAAGATATGTTCAATACTTAAAGATAGTGTTACCTGCTAGAAGCTGTGTTTGAACCTTGCTGTTCAATATGTATATATCGATAATTATGCTAAAGAAAAGCGTCGAGGGAAACAAATACGTATAAGACATCGGTGTGAAACGATAGTCACTTGCGACTTGATTCCTTGTAGTTCCTTGCGTAGACATGTTGAGTCTCACTGCATCTTCTACCTCATTTACCATGACTTCGAGCTGAGCTGCAGCTGAGTTTCATTACCGAACGTCAAGGCAGAATACAAAAAAAATCACCTCGACTTCCGTCCACACATAAGCGCTTCTTATGTGGAACCAGCTGCTTACTGAAGTGTTTATGAACCAATTCGACTTAGCGTCGTTCAAGAAAAAAGCGTACCGTTTCTTTAAAAGCCGGTAAAGCACTTGCGAGTCTTCTAGCAACGTGAGTGTCCATGGGCGGTGTCACTTACCACTTGTGCCTTCTACCCGATATGATCCCGATCAAGGCATAGAAATGTGAGGCTAAAATTAAGTGTCTCTTTCATGACAGTAAACACAATTTGACAAGAAGAGATCTATTAGGAGTGCAATTAGATTTAGTTGATACTTTACATTAAAACGCCCCAAACCCATCGAATACTTTTTAATAATAGTAAAAACTAATCACATTATCATAATGTCGGGATGGCGCCGAAGCTAATGTTCGTTCTAATAGTCTGTTTATTATTCATGACATTAAACTTACCCACTTTGTTTATTCTACGCATTAAGAATTGAGTTATGATTACCTCCAGCACCATAGATACAAAATCTATTTGTGATATTCTAAATCGATAGTCTGCGTAAAGAGAACCGTTGTGGGATTTGATTTTGACTGTTGTTATGTCATGTTGATGATGATTTGCTTTTTTTTTTAAATAGTACCGAGTAGAATTTTTTACGCCGGCTTTTTCTCTCGGCCAACACCCTCTGTCTTCTTTGCCGATGAGGGGGGAGGCCAACAGGCTCGAATTTAATGACGTGGAATAAGTGATACCAAGATGATCTTATGTTCCAAAATAAACGTTTTCCTTTTTTTTATACTTGATATGAACAAAATGTTTAGCAAAATACTTAGAATTTTGTACACACACCACACGGTCTAGGCAAGACTCAACCATGAGGTCGTGCGTTCAAATCACGGCCGTACGCCAATATAATTTTCTTTCTTTGTGCGCAATCAGCACTCTCTCGTACTCGTACGGTGAAAGAAAACATCGCGTGGAAAATGGACTGTCTTAGAATTAATGATACCTAATTAGTTTATGAAAAAACATCAGCGTAAAATAATAATTTTTGAGTACCTCTCCCTTTATACCAAATATTAAATCTAACATTAAACGATGAAATTCAACAAAATCATTATAATAAAATCAAAAAGCATTTAATTTTTTTCCTTACTTGTCAAAAAATTGTCTATGATCTATTTATAATGACGGCCCGGAGCATCAATTCGAAATTCAAATTTTCCTGCGTAGGCGCCACACTGCTGTCGCGATGCGGTTTAAAATACAGTCATTTGGCTTTCCGGGTTAAATAAATAAGGGTTTGTTTTTTAGTCTGTGGTTGTATATATAATCGATGTCAATCAAAATCGAATCGAAACTGAAATTATTTGCGGTTTTGCAAGATGCCGAATGTTGGTAAGCATTCGAATCTTAATCCAGAGGTCGTACGGATCAGGGCTGGTACCAAATAACATTGTTGTGATGAAATTAACAATTTCGGCAGTAATTAATAACAAAGTTGTTAATTACTGTCCATACAGATTATTTTAACCGATGCGATGGCGTATGTCAGGAAGACTGATCACTTAGAAATAACGTGATTACGAACAAAGTCTAAAGCATAAAGCTAGTTTTTTTTTATAAAATTCCAAAAAAACGCAGAGCCGGCGTTGTCCTTTGACTCAACTTACTATAATGTCAGTTAAGCCATATAATTTATGTTCGTCAATTGTCAATGCTGATATGGTCATTAATGAATTTCTAGAATCGAGTGTTCTAGAAATTCAACGTAATTCCTTATAACATTAAATAACATCAAATAAGGAGCTAATTTACGTGGCGCCTGGTATTAAATACCGATGATCCCAGAGCTGAACAACTAGCTTCCAGGATTAAAGTTAAACTGCCACGGGGACTAAACTTTTTAACCTTCTTTTAATTGTTTATCATTTTATTATTATTATTATTACTAGTTTAAGAATATTGTAAATACAGTATTTTTGCATATATATATTAATTGTAAATTGATAAATTTTTAGTTGGTCTAGTGATATTTTTTATAACCTACCTAGGTACATAATTGAATAGTAATAAAATTCAATAAAATTTGGATTTTATTACTATTCTATAGGAAGTTAGATTAGCCCAGCTTTACTTTGGACACTTAAAAAACGATTAAAGTGTGTTAAAATATATTTAAAAATGTGATGTGAAATTATAATATACTTAAGATGCGTCTGTGAAATTGATTAGCGCCCATTGTATAGGTTCCATTACCCACTATTTCTTATCATAAATAAACCAAAATGTTCAAGTTAAGAGTCAAGTAAAATAAAATAGCCTAATTGAGCGTCCATCCCTCTCCGTGGTTCGCAGCCGACTGATCGCGGACAATACATTTGATTCGCAACTACCCTCGCATTTCAGAACAATAATAAGTAAATTGTTGGATGGGTCAATTTTTCGATTCAAACTCGTGGAAAATGCGCTTGTTAGCTCTTTTGTATGGCCTTGCATATTTTATTGGGGGATATTTTACTTGTTTCTACTTGGAAGAAGGGTTATTCTGTGCCACTACAGCCCTGTGATGGCGCCAAATGTGCCTGACACACGACAATTTTTGGTCATCGGGATTCGAATCCACTGACTCAGAGTTGAGCTTGACTATGACACACACACAGACAAAGTTTAACACATAGTTTAATAATATTCTATAGTTACGATTCCCAAGAACCATTACGTACGTATAGGGCCTATGTATTTCATTTCACCACATATATAATGCGTTTTCTGTAACATATATTTCAAGCTATCTATTCTAAAATACATAACAATTATGGTGATAATATATTTTTCAAGTAATAATAAAAATATTAGACTACGAATTTAAATTTTTACCAGTAATTTTTTGCTTAACAAACATACAAACGCGTTTTTTTAATTGAACCCACTTCCGAATATATGCTATAGGTAAGCTCTGTATTGTTTTCGTGCAGAATTGAACTAGAACTCCTAGGTTGGTTTTTGCAGATGGAATTTAAAAGATCCTGTTGAGGTTCAAGATCTTGGAAAAAAAAACCTAAGGAAAGACCATGTTACAATCTTGTTATATGTTTGTTCCTGCCCAACGTCAAAATGTCAACGTCAAAATGAAAATAGTCGTTAAATATGTCATAAAATGTCGTCAGTATCGACGTAAAAAATAATTTATAAATTCTAGTGCATCGAGTAGGTAATGTCCTTACATTAATCCTATTAAGTATTCTAATTAACATTTGACAAATTGCCGTAACAAAAACATTATTTTTCAAAGAACATTAATAACCTAATAAATCACACAAGGACGCCATTACAAAATCATTACAAAGATACCCTGTCAACCGTACGTAAATATCAAACTAATATGAAAAATTATACAAAGAAAACCAATTTGTCGTGACCTTTCAGTCCCCTATACTTTAAAGCAAAATTTTAAACAGAATTTCCTCATCTGAAGCTCAACTTGAAACGGTCTTAAATTCAACAAGAAAGCATCAAATGTATAGCTATCTCGCTCTAACGTACAGTAAACACAGAGTTAGAAAGTGAAGTAGTATCATTTGCATATGATTAAGAGTTGAATGATGAAATAATGTTGTCTCGTTTTCAAGTGTATAAAGTAGGTTTATAAGACAAGGATAAGTAGCTAATTTGAAATATGACTACGTGAATACAAAACTGACTATAGTAACTACCTAAATGTAGTTGAAATATGGGTTACTATGTACATAGCTGAAAATTAACTTACTTTTTTATTTATTTATAAGTTTAATTAATAATAACAGCACGATAACTTACGATAATAACGAAAATGGAAAAGCTCAAATTACAATAACATTGGTATCCACTAGAAAATTTAGATACTTAAAGTTTTAATTTAGGCTTATTTATAATATGACTTTAACAACTAATACAACCACTCGTAAAAGACAGCATGCGGGTGTGGTGCAATGGCAGTAATCAAATCACATATTTTTATTCAGTAATAAAACAATATCCATAATTAGGGCCTGTTTCACAATGTCCGGATAAGTTCCAAATAAGCTATTTGTTACTTATTGGTATGATAAATAGTATTTTTGCGTTTCACGACTGTCAGATAGCGCTATACGTCATGAAATTCGAAGTATCTTATTTGGAACTTTTATCTTTCGAATAATTTATGTGTTGCATAGCTATTTGGCACTTTATCCATACATTGTGAAACAGGCCCTTAAACAATAAAACCTCTTTAGCGGAAATTTATTCAGCAAATTTATATCAGCAATGTTAAATGTAACTAATCTACAAAGAAACGTGAAAATTTTTGACTTCGAAATAACATTATAATTTATAACGTTATGCCATTATAGTCCAAATCTTAAAATGTAATTTTAAAAAATATATTTATTTACGTTTTAGTACCATTTCAGTTCCCTACAAGGAACTTATGTAGTTTTTTACTAATTCCTGATAAAGATGGCGTCCAAATTTAAATTAAAAATGTTCAATAAGATATATTCTCTAGTCTTCAACATTTTTAAACTACAAATATAGAATCTTTTCTAGAGCCCAATTTTGATGAAGGTTCAATACGGACCTTTTGATCGCGTAAGTACCTATATATAAAATTCTTGTCACAATGTTTAGGTATAACCCAACTTCGAAACAGCCAGCGTTTGTAACAATGCTTGTGTATCGGGTCTGAAAATAGGCCTATAGTATTTATGCTCCTAAAAAGACCAAGAAAGGTTTTTCTTTTAATTTTCAGTAATAATAATACACATGAATAATTAACAGATATAAACCCCTATTTATTAGCGGTATTGTTTTTCTAATAATTTATATATCCCCAAAACATTTGCCGGATAAATCAGTGGCGGTACAACCGTTTTAGGTCCAGGCCTCAGATTTCTATATCTGTTTTATTTGTCAATCTAATAGGCCTCCTGTGTCTGACAAGCCGTCGATGTTTTGGGTGTAAGGCAAGCCGGATTCCTCACGATGTTTTCCTTCGCCGTTCGAGCGAAGTTTGATTACATAGAACGTCTATTGGTGCCTATCCGGGGATAGAACCTACCACCTCAGATATGAGAATCACACGCAAACCACTAGGCCAACAGTGCTAGTAAATATATAGATAAATACATAACACGTTAAAAGCCATAGTTTTCGCAACTCCAAACAATAAACGTAAAAATCGAAAAAGCAGAAAATGTATTTTCCGAGTTAAAGAGTTCTGAAATGAAAAATGGAAATGTAAAAATTTTATTTTACCAACGCACCCATTTATAATGCCCTGAAATACGTCGCGAAGGGAAAAGTCGGCAAATGAGAATTTCCACGAGTTTTCCCTTTATTAAACTTTAATTTTACAATGGTTAAGACATTTGATAAATTATCATAATAACATTTATTTATTTTTACTACTGGCTTTCAAATGTACTTAGTAATTTAATAATTTCTGTATAATAATGATTCTTTTAAAACACTTTAACATAAAAACTCGAAACGTTGAGTTTATTAACACATACAATTCCTATAACTAGTAATACTTATTGTAAAGCCTTTTTTGGCCATTTAATAATTTTCAACTTTATATGACAGAATTATATTATACGGCTAACTTTCAACTCAATCAACTGCTCATTGTTCTGAAGAAAAGAGGTGTCAACAGATCAGAAACTAGACCAGAGACAATCCAAGAAAAGAAGCAATAAGGTGCGGCGAGCATTTCAATACAATACATTAATAATTAATAAAGATTACGAAGAAGACATTTTGTTAAAAACTCTGCAAAATTTCGACCAACATAAGCTTTGTATACCTATCTATAAGATTTAAACTCAATCATCATATATAAATATAATTATTTTTAAATATTATCTAACAAATAATTTCGTCAAAAAATTCATTTGAAGCCTTCATTTACCCCCGCTCGACGTTGGGGTGGGAACTGTCGGTTGCCATGGCAACGGCGTAGGGTCGCGTTATTCCTACGAATATATTTCAAGGGGAGGCTCTAAATTTACTTACTTATGTAATACATGTGCTTTTGTTTACCTATGGCAGCATTTTGTATATATAAATTGTCTATTGTTTAGGAGTACTAGAATAGAAGAATTAGATTGCGATGATGTATTAAATTCACGATAAGCTAGACTAAAAATATTTTTTTTTCTCTGCGGTAATTTGCAATCAGCCCAGGCTATGAGCGAATTTGTTCTGTGGTGCTGTCCTATGGAGTGACTTCCCATTGAAAGCATCTACTCATCTTCTGCCTAGAGCTACTGGCGGTCTTCTAGCTCTAGAATATGGTGACGTTTTAGTCGACTCACATACTGTCTAATGGTGAGTTGGCGAGAGACTAAAAATATAGACATGCTTAAATGTAGACTCGTTCACAGATAAAATTGTATATATATTGTCATCGAAAAACTGCATATGTAATCAAATTAGGCTTTATATCGACCACATTGATTTCTTATGTATAAGATTTGTCTATCTTATCTAAAAATATAGGTATATAATTCGACTATATGTATGTATGTCACTGAACTCCTCTTAAACGGCTGGACCGATTTGAATGATTTTTTATGCGTTTGGGTGGTGCCCTGGATGGTTTAGATTCACAAATCAGTTTGCTGGCGCCCGTATGGCGCTGCAGTTGGTAATTTCATAGTTTTAATATACGTTTAATATCCTGATCGCTTGAAAAATCATGCAGTATAACGTCTGTCGGGTACGCTATATTTTTAAAAAAACGGCGAACAGGCAGGAAGATCGCCAAAAGTTAAGTGGCCCATAGACACTCACCAGAAGGCTCGCAAGTGCGTTGCCGGCCTTTATTTTATAGCTCTTTTCTTAAAGCTAGTAATGGGAGCGTATTCACAGAAAAAATATAACCTGTATCTAAATAACGTTGTATGATTATCAATGAAAGTCAAAAATCATTTATTTATATAGGTAAACTTATGAACGTCATGAAAGAAATATACATTAAATGTTTCTAATTTTACATTTACTGCCAGTTCACAAATCAACGGCGTAGAACGGAAGAGAAGAACTGGCAATAAACTCTCCGCCACTCTTTTAAATCGCCAAGTTTTTTGTTTTACATATTTTATCGATATTATAATATGTACTACCTTTAAAATATATTTCTTGAATAAAGCCAAAAATAATAATTGCATCACCTATAGACAGTCATTTGCCTCTGTTAATTACAGCATAAGCACAATTTGATAAAAAGGACAAAAGCACAGCAATGCAAAATCTCTGATTTAGTTTTTATGAAAAGAAAAACGGTGACCAATTTATTTTTTACATAAGATTTTACTTCATGGTCATATTTAAACAGTAATTATTACAAGCCTTCTTTTCCTGTCACAGGACTGCCTTCAAATTTTCTTGTGTGTGTTTCAATTATTTGTATATTGTATTTGTTTTCTACTATTACTTCTTATCTGCTGTACGCTTCTCAGATATGAATAAAATAAATATTATAATATTAAATAATCTAAGCTGTGAACTTTCTTAACTTTTATCTTGTCATTGTCATGTTAAGTATCCTTATTAAATAGATAGTCCCGTATGGGCTTTAGAGGAGGTTGTATGATTGAGAGAATTCCATTCGTGAACAACCGTAATAACTAATAATAATTTATTTCAAGAATATGGTACAAAAGTGTGTAAAGTGAAAGGTCACAATCGTTAATTCTCATATTTTGCCACACAATGGAGCGCAAATTTGTCGCTAAAGAAATTTTAATTCGACGTGAGTCTCTTTAGAGACGAGAAAAAGAAAATAGAAAAAGTTTTTTTATCCTTCACAGATAAGAAAAATAATAATAGTAGAAATTACAACTAAAATAAATAAAATTATAGTAACACCTAAACTAGGCAACACCGTTCACTTCATTTAAGGAGGTAACAAAAAATTTATTTTACTTAATATTACTCTTTAAACATCTAATAAAAACGGTAAATATAATATAGAAACTCCCAAGAATGAAACGAAGCGTTTTAAGTACCCATCAATAGCAGAAACAAATTGAAGAGCTCTCATGTCGACTGTGTATTGCAACCATTGTTTCAAATCCCTCTATTGTGAGGTTAATTACGCCATCTGGCGGCGTTGTGTCGCGGAAATGAAACTGTTTTTAATTATTCGTGTGGTTTTGTATTAATATATTTAATGTACACACTTTCTTCGCCCAACGCTTTTTCCCCTTCGTCTAACCATTTTCTATAAGTAAATACATTCAATAATCTTAATCAATATTAATATCTTCTATTCATGTCCTATGCTGAAACGGAAAATTGTACGACAATAGTTTTCATATTGTGTTATACAATTTACGTCAAGTACCTAAAAACATTAATATGTGATATGGAAGAATAGTTGCCTAGAAGACTGCTGTTTATTATATATATTAGTTATTATATTTATATAAAGTTTTATTATTATTATATTATATTTATTTAATTAATTATAATAAAGTTATTTTTTACTAGGTATGTTTTTAACGAAAAACTTATAAGCGAAATTATTGCTGATAAGGTGAATTTTATTGATTATGAAATGTCCAATAATAAATTAAAAAAAAAATAATAGCTTGGATGCTAATTATGAGCTCATACTTTGTTGCATAAGTAAGAACTAGCATAATCTCAGGTATAAATGATGATATGAGGACATAAGAAGTTTTTGTAATAGCCTACGTCGAGCCATTATTCTGAAACTTATAAAGCTTTTAATCATAAAAAGATGTTTTTGCTATTTTGTTTTTATACGTCACACGCAGGAGGCTCCCCTGCCAATTGATACTTACATTGCCAGGAGGCTCGAAAATGCGTTACCGGCCTTTTAAAAAACTGGTTCGGATACTTCAGAGGGCAGCTCATTCCACATAGTGCGCGGAAAAATTAATTTTATAATGAGTAAATATATATTAAGTACCTATATGTTAGTATTGATGCATAAACATGACAAAAGTGTCTACCAGTGATAAATAATAAATAAATCATTCAGGAATTAAAATCTATCTTAACCTAATTCATAAAAGCTTTTGATGCTCCACGCTTTTTCGTGAAACTTCTTGAAGA